>NW_024037447.1:723757-758073 GCF_015832195.1 Motacilla alba alba
CCCGTTTTTGGGGTGTCTCTCCCCGTTTTTTGGCCAGTTTGAGCTGTCGGCGTTCCCCCCGAACGCGCCGGCCGCCATGCGGGCGCCGCCGCCGCGCTCCAAGGCCGCGCTGTCGGAGCAGGATTTCCTGGACGCTCTGCCGGCCATGAACACCACGGCCACGGTGCTGGCCGTGCTCTGGGTGCTGAGGAACGAGCCCATGGACCTGGTGAGACCCCTCCCCAAATTAACAACCCACCCCCTGAGACCCCTGCCCAAAATAACCCACCCCAAACCCTCCCCAAAATAACCCAAATCCACCCCAAACCCACCCAAACCCACCCAAAACCGACCCAAAACCAACCCCCGGCCGTGCTCTGGGTGCTGAGGAACGAGCCCATGGACCTGGTGAGACCCCTCCCCAAATTAACAACCCACCCCCCTGGGACCCCTGCCCAAAATAACCCACCCCAAACAAACCCCAAATTAACCCAAAACCCTCCCCAAAATAACCCAAACCCACCCAAAACTGACCCAAACCCACCCCAAACTGACCCAATCCACCCCAGCCCATTCCCCTGCTGAGGAACGAGCCCATGGACCTGGTGAGACCCCTCCCCAAATTAACAACCCACCCCCCTGGGACCCCTGCCCAAAATAACCCACCCCAAACCCTCCCTGGGACCCGCAAACGCCCCCCCAGTGCTCCCAGTGCCCTCCCAGTGTTCCCAGTATAACCAGTCTCTCTCTCCCAGCGCCCCCTGGGGCACTATCCCAGCATTCCCAGCATTCCCAGCATTCCCAGCATTCCCAGTATTCCCAGTATAACCAGTATAATCTCTCCCAGCGGCCCCTGGGCCACTATCCCAGCATTCCCAGCATTCCCAGTATTCCCAGTATAACCAGTATAATCTCTCCCAGCGTCCCCTGGGGCACTATCCCAGCATTCCCAGCGTTCCCAGTATTCCCAGTATAACCAGTATAATCTCTCCCAGCGCCCCCTGGGGCACTATCCCAGCATTCCCAGCATTCCCAGCATTCCCAGCATTCCCAGCGTTCCCAGTATTCCCAGTATAACCAGTATAATCTCTCCCAGCGCCCCCTGGGGCACTATCCCAGCATTCCCAGCATTCCCAGCATTCCCAGTATTCCCAGTATAACCAGTATAATCTCTCCCAGCGTCCCCTGGGGCACTATCCCAGCATTCCCAATATTCCCAGTATTCCCAGCATTCCCAGCATTCCCAGCGTTCCCAGTATTCCCAGTATAACCAGTACAATCTCTCCCAGCGGCCCCTGGGTCACTATCCCGACCGTCACTTCACCGAGGCCGCCCCCCGGCGCCTGATCCGGCGCTTCCGGCGCCGCCTGCGCCGAATCTCCCGCCAGATCCGGGCCCGGAACGCGGCGCTGGAGAGACCCTACCCCTACCTGGACCCCGAGAACATCGAGAACAGCGTGGCCATCTAAAACACCCCAAAAACACCCAAAAATACCCCAAAACCACCCCAAAACACCCCAAAAATACCCCAAATACCCCTACCTGGACCCCGAGAACATCGAGAACAGCGTGGCCATCTAAAAAACACCCCAAAACAGCCAAAAACAGCCCAAAAACACCCCAAAACAGCCCAAAACCACCCCAAATACCCCTACCTGGACCCCGAGAACATCGAGAACAGCGTGGCCATCTAAAACACACCCCAAAACCACCCCAAAACCACCCCCAAAACACCCCAAAAACACCCCAAAACCACCCCAGATACCCCTACCTGGACCCCAAGAACATCAAGAACAGCGTGGCCATCTAAAACACCCCAAAAACACCCCAAAAACACCCCAAAACCACCCCAAATACCCCTACCTGGACCTGAGAACATCGAGAACAGCGTGGCCATCTAAAACACACCCCAAAACAGCCAAAAACACCCCAAAATACCCCAAAATACCCCAAAACCACCCCAAATATCCCTGCCTGGACCCCGAGAACATCGAGAACAGCGTGGCCATCTAAAACACACCCCAAAACACCCCAAAACCACCCTGAAACAACCCAAAACACCCAAAAAAATCCCAAAATACCCAAAAACACGCTGAAACATCCCAAAAACACCCTGAAATGCCAAAAAAACACCCGACAATACCCCAAAACACCCCAGATACCCCTACCTGGACCCCGAGAACATCGAGAACAGCGTGGCCATCTAAAACACCCCAAAAACACCCAAAAATACCCCAAAACCACCCCAAATACCCCTACCTGGACCCCGAGAACATCGAGAACAGCGTGGCCATCTGAGACACCCCAAAAACACCCCAAAAATACCCTGAAACACCCCAAAACACCCCAAAAACACCCCAAAACACCCAAAAATACCCTGAAACACCCCCAAACCACCCCAAAAACACCCCGAAACACCCAAAAATACCCCAAAAACACCCAAAAATACCCCAAAACCACCCCAAATAGCCCTACCTGGACCCCGAGAACATCGAGAACAGCGTGGACATCTGAGAGACCCCAAACCATCCCAAAAACACCCCAAAACCACCCCAAAACCACCCCAAATACCCCTACCTGGACCCCGAGAACATCGAGAACAGCGTGGCCATCTAAAACACCCCAAAATACCCCAAAACCACCCAAAAATACTCCAAAACCACCCCAAAAACCCCTACCTGGACCTGAGAACATCGAGAACAGTGTGGCCATCTGAGACACCCCAAAACAGCCAAAAACACCCCAAAACCACCCCAGATACCCCTACCTGGACCCCGAGAACATCGAGAACAGCGTGGCCATCTAAAACACCCCAAAAACACCCCAAAACCACCCCAAAACCACCCCAAAAATACCCCAAATACCCCTACCTGGACCCCGAGAACATCGAGAACAGCGTGGCCATCTAAAAAACACCCCAAAAACACCCAAAACCACCCCAAAAATACCCCAAATACCCCTACCTGGACATCGAGAACATCGAGAACAGCGTGGCCATCTAAAACACCCCAAAATACCCCAAAACCACCCAAAACCACCCCAAATACCCCTACCTGGACCCCGAGAACATCGAGAACAGCATGGCCATCTAAAAAACACCCAAAAACACCCCAAAACCACCCCAAAAATATCCCAAAACCACCCCAAAAACCACCCCAAGTACCCCTACCTGGACCCCGAGAACATCGAGAACAGCGTGGCCATCTAAAAAACACCCAAAAACACCCCAAAACCACCCTGAAACAACCCAAAACACCCCAAAAACATCCCAAAATACCCAAAAACACGCTGAAACATCCCAAAAACACCCTGAAATGCCAAAAAAACACCCGACAATACCCCAAACCACCCCAAATACCCCTACCTGGACCCCGAGAACATCGAGAACAGCGTGGCCATCTAAAACACCCCAAAACACCCAAAAACACCCCAAAACCACCCCAGATAACCCAGCCTGGACCCCGAGAACATCGAGAACAGCGTGGCCATCTGAGACACCCCAAAACACCCCAAAAATACCCCAAATATCCCAAAAACACCCTGAAATACCCCAAATCACCCCAAAAACACCCCAAAAAGGCGCCAAACCACCCCAAAACACCCAAACCCACCCCAAAATACCCTGAAATACCAAAAAAACACCCCAAACCACCCCGAAACACCCCAAATACCCCTACCTGGACCCTGAGAACATCGAGAACAGCGTGGCCATCTAAAACACCCCAAAAACACCCCAAAACCACCCCAAAACCACCCCAAAAATACCCCAAATACCCCAAATACCCCTACCTGGACCTGAGAACATCGAGAACAGCGTGGCCATCTAAAACACCCCAAAAACACCCAAAAACACCCCAAAACCACCCCAAAACCACTCCAAATACTCCTACCTGGACCTGAGAACATCGAGAACAGCGTGGCCATCTGAGACACCCCAAAACACCCCAAAAATACCCCAAATATCCCAAAAACACCCTGAAATACCCCAAATCACCCCAAAAACACCCCCAAACCACCCCAAATACCCCTACCTGGACCCCGAGAACATCGAGAACAGCGTGGCCATCTAAAACACCCCAAAAACACCCAAAAACACCCCAAAAATACCCCAAATACCCCTACCTGGACCCCGAGAACATCAAGAACAGCGTGGCCATCTAAAACACACCCCAAAACACCCCAAAACCACCCTGAAACAACCCAAAACACCCAAAAAAATCCCAAAATACCCAAAAACACGCTGAAACATCCCAAAAACACCCTGAAATGCCAAAAAAACACCCGACAATACCCCAAAACACCCCAAACACCCCTACCTGGACCTGAGAACATCGAGAACAGCGTGGCCATCTAAAACACCCCAAAACCACCCAAAAACACCCCAAAACCACCCCAGATACCCCTACCTGGACCCCGAGAACATCGAGAACAGCGTGGCCATCTAAAACACACCAAAAACACCCCAAAACACCCCAAAAACACCCCAAAACCACCCCAAAAATACCCCAAATACCCCTACCTGGACCCCGAGAACATCGAGAACAGCGTGGCCATCTAAATCACCCCCAAACACCCTGAAACACCCCAAAAACACCCCAAAAAGGCGCCAAACCACCCCAAAACACCCAAACCCACCCCAAAATACCCTGAAATACCAAAAAAACACCCCAAACCACCCCGAAACACCCCAAATACCCCTACCTGGACCCTGAGAACATCGAGAACAGCGTGGCCATCTAAAACACCCCAAAAACACCCCAAAAACACCCCAAAACACCCAAAAACACCCAAAAAACACCCCAAAAACACCCCAAAACACCCCAAAACACCCCAAACACCCCAAAATACCCCAAAACACCCCCAAGTTACCCCAGGATGGATGCAGCGTCGCCATGCACGGGGATGTCCCCAGGATGGCACTGGTTTGTACTGGAGTGTACTGGTCTGTACTGGAGCTGTTACTGGTTTATACTGGGAGCCGTTACTGGTTTGTACTGGTGTGTTACTGGTCTGTACTGGGGACTGTGAGTGGTCTGTACTGGTCTGTACTGGAGCTGTTAGTGGTTTATACTGGGAGCTGTTAGTGGTTTATACTGGTCTGTACTGGGGGCTGTGACTGGTCTGTACTGGGAGCTGTTACTGGTTTATACTGGTCTGTGCTGGAGCTGTTACTGGTTTATACTGGGAGCTGTCACTGGTTTATACTGGAGTGTTACTGGTTTATACTGGGAGCTGTTACTGGTTTATACTGGGAGCTGTCACTGGTTTATACTGGAGTGTTACTGGTTTATACTGGGAGCTGTTACTGGTTTATACTGGGAGCTGTCACTGGTTTATACTGGGAGCTGTCACTGGTTTATACTGGAGTGTTACTGGTTTATACTGGGAGCTGTTACTGGTTTATACTGGAGTGTCACTGGTTTATACTGGGGGCTGTTACTGCTTTATACTGGTGTGTACTGGTCTGTACTGGAGTGTTACTGGTTTATACTGGGAGCTGTTACTGGTTTATACTGGGAGCTGTCACTGGTGTCAATAAAGGTGTCGGTGGAGCAGCGTCTGTGTGGGGGAATGGTACTGGGCAAACTGGTCTGTACTGGTCTGTACTGGGATGGACTGGTCTGTACTGGGCAGAGGTGGGACACACCCAGGAAAGGAACTGGGATGGACTGGGATGGACTGGGATGGACTGGGAGGGACTGGGATGGACTGGGATGGACTGGGACGGACTGGGATGAACTGGGATGGACTGGGATGGATGAACTGGGATGGACTGGGATGGACTGGGATGAACTGGGATGGACTGGGATGAATGAACTGGGATGAACTGGGATGGACTGGGATGGACTGGGATGGATGAACTGGGATGAACTGGGATGGACTGGGATGAGCTGGGATGAACTGGGATGAACTGGGACGGACTGGGATGAACTGGGATGGACTGGGATGGACTGGGATGGATGAGCTGGGACAGACTGGGATGAACTGGGATGGACTGGGATGGACTGGGATGGATGAGCTGGGATGAACTGGGACGGACTGGGATGAGCTGGGATGAACTGGGATGGATGAACTGGGATGAACTGGGATGAACTGGGACGGACTGGGAGGGACTGGGATGGACTGGGATGGACTGGGATGAATGAACTGGGATGAACTGGGACGGACTGGGATGAGCTGGGATGAACTGGGATGGATGAACTGGGATGGACTGGGATGAACTGGGATGAACTGGGATGGACTGGGACAGACTGGGATGAACTGGGATGAACTGGGATGAACTGGGATGGATGAACTGGGATGAACTGGGACGGACTGGGATGAGCTGGGACGGACTGGGATGAGCTGGGATGAACTGGGATGGATGAACTGGGATGGATGAACTGGGATGGATGAACTGGGATGAACTGGGATGAACTGGGACGGACTGGGATGAGCTGGGCGGAGGCGGCGCGGGGGTGGCTGAGGCGGCAGCGCTGGAACTGGTCAGACTGGGCCCGGTGGTGAAACTGGGAGGGAACTGGGAGGAACTGGGAGGAACTGGGAGGAACTGGGACATTCCTGGGGCCGGGAGTGCCCTGACCGGCCGGACTGGGAGCACTGGGAGCACTGGGGGGGACTGGGGCAAACTGGGAGGGGACTGGGAGGGGACTGGGGCAAACTGGGAGGGGACTGGGGGAAACTGGGAGGGGACTGGGGGAAACTGGGGGAAACTGGGAGGGGACTGGGCGGGAACTGGGAGGGGACTGGGCGGGAACTGGGAGGGGACTGGGGAAAACTGGGAGGAACTGGGGGAAACTGGGAGGAACTGAGCGGGAACTGGGCGGGAACTGGGGAAACTGGGAGCACTGGGAGCACTGGGAGCACTGGGAGCGCCGGGAGCAGCCGCGCCCGAGGGACTCCGGAAGCGCCGAGGGACCCCCGAGAGACCCCCCAGGACCGGGAGACCCCCAGGGACCCCCCCAAAAACCCCCGGGACACCCCCAAAAACCCCCGGGACCCCCGGGACCCCCCCAAAACCCCCCGGTACACCCCCAAAAACCCCCGGGACCCCCAGGGATCCCCCCAAAAACCGCCGGGACCCCCCAAAACCCCCAGGGACCCCCCCATAAACCCCCGGGACCCCCCCAAAAACCCCCCCAAAACCCCCGGGGACCCCCCCAAAACCCCGCAGGGACCCCAAAAGCTGCAGGGACCCCAAACCCCCCCCCAAAACCCCAGAGACCCCCCCACCGGGGACCCCCGAAAAATCCACAGGGACCCCAAAAGCTCCAGGGACCCCCCCCAAAAAAAAAACCACCCGGGGACCCCCCCCAGGGGACCCCAAAACCCCCCAAAATCCCCAGAGACCCCCCAGGGACCCCCAGAGACCTCCAGGGACCCCCCAGGACCCCCCAGGACCCCCGAGTGACCCCTGAGTGACCCTGAGTGACCCTGAGTGACCCCTGAGTGACCCCTGAGTGACCCTGAGTGACCCCTGAGTGACCACTGACCCCTGAGTGACCCCTGAGTGACCCCTGAGTGACCCTGACTGACCCCTGAGTGACCCTTGGGTGATGCTGAGTGACCCCTGAGTGACCACTGACCCCTGAGTGACCCCTGAGTGACCCTTGGGTGACCACTGACCCCTGGGTGACCCCTGGGTGACCCCTGAGTGACCCCTGAGTGACCCCTGAGTGACCCCTTACCCCTGAGTGACCCCTTACCGCTGAGTGACCCCTTGACCCCTGTGTGACCCCTGAGTGACCCCCGAGTGACCCCTGAGTGACCCCTGGGTGACCCCTGAGTGACCCCCGGGTGACCCCTGAGTGACCCTTGGGTGACCCCTGACCCCTGAGTGACCCCTGACCCCTGGGTGACCCCCGAGTGACCCCTGGGTGACCCCGGCGTCGCGGGCCATGTCCGGCGGGGGCGGGGGAGGGGCGCGGTACCGGGTGGGCGTGGCCACGGGCGGGCAGTGCGGGGGGGGCACCCTGGGGACGGTCACCCTGCGGCTGCAGGGGACAGCGGGGGTGGCACCCGAGTGGCACCTGGGGTGGCCCCGGCACCGCCTGCGGCCCGGCGCCGTGAGTGCCAGGAACAAACTGGGAACAAACTGGGATCAAACTGGGAGGGACTGGGATCAAACTGGGAGGGACTGGGAGGGGATTGGAGGGGACTGGGATCAAACTGGGAGGGACTGGGATCAAACTGGGATGGACTGGGATGGACTGGGATGGACTGGGAGGGACTGGGATCAAACTGGGATGGACTGGGAGGGACTGGGATCAAACTGGGATGGACTGGGATCAAACTGGGAGGGACTGGGAGGGACTGGGACCAAACTGGGATGGACTGGGATGGACTGGGAGGGACTGGGAGGGACTGGGACCGAACTGGGAGGGACTGGGACCAAACTGGGATGGACTGGGAGGGAACTAGAAGGAGATTTGGTGTTACTGGTTTGTACTGGGATGGACTGGGATGGACTGGGATCAAACTGGGAGGGACTGGGATGGACTGGGATCAAACTGGGAGGAACTGGGATGGACTGGGATGAACTGGGACGGACTGGGATGGACTGGGATCAAACTGGGATGGACTGGGATCAAACTGGGAATCACAAACTGGGAGGGACTGGGAGAGACTGGAAGGAGATTCGGTGTTACTGGTTTATACTGGTTTGTACTGGGATGGACTGGGATGGACTGGGAGGGACTGATGGGGACAGTGTGACACAGGTGTGACACAGGTGACACACAGGTGACACAGGTGTCCCCGTGCCAGACGCTGTGGCTGGAGGTGACGGCCCTGCGGCCCCTGGGGGGTGACACAGGTGACACACAGGTGTGACAGGACAGGTGTGACAGGTGGCACAGGTGACACAGGTGTGACACAGGTGACACAGGTGACCCAGGTGTCCCTGTCGCAGACGCTGTGGCTGGAGGTGACGGCCCCGCGGCCCCTGGGGACGCTGCTGTCCCTGTCACAGGCACTCTGGGTGGCACAGGTGTGACAGATGGCACAGGTGACACACAGGTGACACAGGTGTCCCTGTCGCAGACGCTGTGGCTGGAGGTGACGGCCCCGCGGCCCCTGGGGACGCTGCTGTCCCTGCGGCTGCACAAGGAGCCGCTGATGTCCCTTGTCCCCGACCGCTGGTTCTGCGCCAGCGTCACCGTCACCGGGCCCCTCCCGGGGGACGCCGCGGGGGACGGCGGGGACACCGTGAGGGACCTCGGGGACATCGAGGGGGACCCTGAGGACACCGCCGGGGACGTCCCCACGGCCTTCTTCCCCTGCCACCGCTGGCTGGAGAGCGGGGACCTGGAGCTGCGCGAGGGGACAGGTACGGGGACATCGGGGACATTGGGGACATCGGGGACATTGGGGACATTGGGGACAGTGGGGACACTGGGGACATTGGGGACAGTGGGGACATTGGGGACATTGGGGACACTGGGGACACTGGGGGGACATTGGGGACATTGGGGACATCGGGGACACTGGGGGGACATCAGGTTCCTTCACAATGTCCCCCCAGTGTCCCCACTGATGTCCCCAAGGTCCCTGATGTTGCCAATCCCCCCAATCCCCCCAATGTCCCCAACGCTGTCCCCAATGTCCCCGATGTCCCCACTGTTCCCAATCCCCCCAATGTCCCCGCTGTCCCCCATGCTGTCCCCAATGTCCCCACGCTGTCCCCAATGTCCCCAATGCTGTCCCTAGTGTCCCCAATGTCCCCACGCTGTCCCCAATGTCCCCATGCTGTCCCCAATGTCCCTGCTGTCCCCATGCTGTCCCCATGCTGTCCCCAATGTCCCCACGCTGTCCCCGTGCTGTCCCCAGCGCTGTCCCCAATGTCCCCAATGCTGTCCCTAGTGTCCCCAATGTCCCCACTGTCCCCAATGTCCCCACTGTCCCCAATGTCCCCAGCGCGCACTCCCCGTGACGCCGCCCGGGTGCCGCAGCTGCTGCAGCAGCGCCAGGAGGAGCGGAGAGAGCGCCGGGAGAGCTTCGAGTGCGGACTGGGACAAACTGGGACGGACTGGGGGGGACTGGGATCAAACTGGGGGGGACTGGGATCAAACTGGGATCAAACTGGGGGGGACTGGGGGGGACTGGGACAAACTGGGACAAACTGGGACAAACTGGGGGGGACTGGGATCAAACTGGGACAAACTGGGGGGGACTGGGAGGGACTGGGAGGGACTGGGATGGACTGGGGGGACTGGGACAAACTGGGATGGACTGGGATCAAACTGGGGGGGACTGGGATCAAACTGGGGGGGACTGGGATCAAACTGGGACAAACTGGGAGGGACTGGGATGGACTGGGGGGACTGGGACAAACTGGGATGGACTGGGATCAAACTGGGGGGGACTGGGATCAAACTGGGACAAACTGGGATGGACTGGGGGGGACTGGGGGGGACTGGGATCAAACTGGGATCAAACTGGGGGGACTGGGATGGACTGGGATCAAACTGGGGGGGACTGGGGGGGACTGGGAGGGACTGGGAGGGACTGGGGGAACTGGGATGGACTGGGACAAACTGGGACAAACTGGGACAAACTGGAATCAAACTGGGGGGGACTGGGATGGACTGGGGGGGACTGGGATCAAACTGGGGGGACTGGGAGGGAATTGGAGGGACTGGGATGGACTGGGGGAGCTGGGAGAGACTGGGAGAGACTGGGAGGGGATTGGGGGTTACTGGTTTATACTGGGAGGGAACTGGGAGGGACTGGTCAGCCACTGGTGGTCACTGGTGGTCACTGTGCCCCAGGTGGGCTCAGGGGTCACTGCTGGTCACCAGCGGTCAGTGCTGGTCACTGGTGGTCACCGGTGGTCACTCGCGGTCACTGTGCCCCAGGTGGGCTCTGGGGTCACTGCTGGTCACCAGTGGTCACCGGTGGTCACTCGTGGTCACTGTGACCCTGCTGGGCTCTGGGGTCACTGCTGGTCACTGGTGGTCACTGGTGGTCACTGCTGGTCACTGTGCCCCAGGTGGGCTCTGGGGTCACTTGTGGTCACTGGTGGTCACTCGTGGTCACTCATGGTCACTGCTGGTCACTCGTGGTCACTGTGCCCCACGTGGGCTCTGGGGTCACTCATGGTCACTGCTGGTCACCAGTGGTCACTCGTGGTCACTGCTGGTCACTGGTGGTCACTCGTGGTCACTGTGCCCCAGGTGGGCTCTGGGGTCACTGCTGGTCACCAGTGGTCACTGCTGGTCACTGGTGGTCACTGGTGGTCACTCGTGGTCACTGTGCCCCAGGTGGGCTCTGGGGTCACTGCTGGTCACTGGTGGTCACTGGTGGTCACTGTTGGTCACTGGTGGTCACTGGCGGTCACTGTGCCCCAGGTGGGCTCTGGGGTCACTCGTGGTCACTGGTGGTCACTCGTGGTCACTCGTGGTCACTCGTGGTCACTGCTGGTCACTGTGCCCCAGGTGGGCTCTGGGGTCACTGGTGGTCACTGCTGGTCACTGTTGGTCACTCGTGGTCACTCGTGGTCACTGGTGGTCACTGTTGGTCACCGCTGGTCACTGGTGGTCACCAGTGGTCACTGTGCCCCAGGTGGGCTCTGGGGTCACTCGTGGTCACTGGTGGTCACTCGTGGTCACTCGTGGTCACTCGTGGTCACTGCTGGTCACTGTGCCCCAGGTGGGCTCTGGGGTCACTGGTGGTCACTGCTGGTCACTGTTGGTCACTCGTGGTCACTGGTGGTCACTGGTGGTCACTCGCGGTCACTGTGCCCCAGGTGGGCTCTGGGGTCACTGTTGGTCACTGGTGGTCACTGGTGGTCACTCGTGGTCACTCGTGGTCACTGCTGGTCACCAGTGGTCACTCGCGGTCACTGTGCCCCAGGTGGGCTCTGGGGTCACTTGTGGTCACTGTTGGTCACTCGTGGTCACTGGTGGTCACTGTTGGTCACTCGTGGTCACTCGTGGTCACCAGTGGTCACTGCTGGTCACTGTTGGTCACTCGTGGTCACTCGTGGTCACTGCTGGTCACCGCTGGTCACCAGTGGTCACTCGTGGTCACTGTGCCCCAGGTGGGCTCCCTACGCCCCGGGCTGGCCCTGGTGTCTCCGGGCGCTGCCCCCGGCCCTGTGCCCGTGGCCGCCCCCGCCCGCCCCGGCGATGACGTCACGGGAGGAGACGATGACGTCACGGGAGACGACGATGACGTCACAGGAGGAGACGATGACATCACGGGAGGAGACGGTGACGTCGCCGGGGCCGCCCCCGCAGCTGCCGCCCGCGCTGAGCTTCCCCCTGGGGCACCGCGCCCAGCTGGCCGCGCGCGCCGCCGCCGCGTCAGTGCCACCGCCCGCCCAGGGACACCGGGGGGCAACGGGGACAGCGGGGTCACCGGGGGCCACCGGGGGTCACCGGGGGTCATTAGGGGTTAACAGGGGTCATTAGGGGTTAACAGGGGGCACCGGGGGGCACCGGGGGGCACTGGGGGTCATTAGGGGTCACCGGGGGTCACTGGGGGTTCAACGGGGGGCACCGGGGGTCACCAGGGGTCACCGGGGGTCATTAGGGGTCAATGGGGGTCAATGGGGGTCAAGGGGGGTCAATGGGGGTCAACGGGGGGCACTGGGGGGCACCGGGGGTCAAGGGGGGGTCAACGGGGGTCATTGGGGGGTCAATGGGTGTCATTGAGGGTTATTGGGGGTCAGTGGGGGTCACCGCGGGTCAATGGGGGTCAATGGGGGACACCAGGGGTCACTGGGGGTCAAGGGGGGTCATTGAGGGTCATTGGGGGTCACTGGGGGTCATTGAGGGTTATTGGGGGTCACCAGGGGTCAATGGGGGTCACCGGGGGTCACCAGGGGTCATCGGGGGTCATTGAAGGTCAGCAGGGGTTATTTGGGTCACCGGGGGTCACTGGGGGTCAATGGGGGGTCACCAGGGGTCATCGGGGGTCATTGAGGATTATTGGGGGTCACCAGGGGTCAATGGGGGTCACCAGGGGTCAATGGGGGTCATTGGGGGTCACAGGGGGTCATCAAGGGTCACCGGGTGTCACCAAGGGTCACCAAGGGTCATTGAGGGTCCCCGCCACCCCCACCCATCTCTTTGTCCTTGGGTGTCCCCAGTGTCCCCAACGTCCCCAACACCCCCAATGTCCCCAGTGTCCCCCTGTCCCCAGTGTCCCCAATGTCCCCTCAATGTCCCCTCAATGTCCCCAGTCCCCCCACTGTCCCCAGTGTCCCCGGTGTCCCCGGTGTCCCCTCAATGTCCCCAATGTCCCCAGTGTCCCCAATGTCCCCCCTGTCCCCAGTGTCCCCAATGTCCCCAATGTCCCCAGTGTCCCCAGTGTCCCCGATGTCCCCAATCCCCCCGTGTCCCCTCAATGTCCCCAGTGTCCCCAATGTCCCCCCTGTCCCCAGTGTCCCCAATGTCCCCAGTGTCCCCAATGTCCCCATTGTCCCCAGTGTCCCCACTGTCCCCAATCCCCCCAGTGTCCCCAGTGTCCCCAGTGTCCCCAATCCCCCCGTGTCCCCTCAATGTCCCCGGTGTCCCCAATGTCCCCAATGCCCCCAGTGTCCCCAGTGTCCCCAATGTCCCCAGTGTCCCCGATGTCCCCAACGCCCCCAATCCCCCCAATGTCCCCAGTCCCCCCAGTGTCCCCACTGTCCCCAATCCCCCCAGTGTCCCCAGCGATGTCCCCAATGCCCCCAGTGTCCCCAGTGTCCCCAATGTCCCCAGTGTCCCCAATGTCCCCATTGTCCCCAGAGTCCCTAATGTCCCCACTGTCCCCAATGTCCCCAATGTCCCCAGTGTCCCCAATGTCCCCAATGTCCCCGCTGTCCCCACTGTCCCCAATCCCCCCGTGTCCCCAGTGTCCCCACTGTCCCCAATCCCCCCAGTGTCCCCAATGTCCCCAGTGTCCCCAGTGTCCCCAGTGTCCCCAGTGTCCCCAATCCCCCCAGTGTCCCCTCAATGTCCCCGGTGTCCCCATGTCCCCGGTGTCCCCTGGCTGTCCCCGCAGGCAGATCCGGATCCGGCTCCGGGGGCTCCGCTCCGGGGGCTCCTGGCGCAGCTTTGGGGACGTCCGGGCGGCGCTCGAGGGTCCCGGGACCCCCATCAGCGGTGGGTGCCCCTCCCCGCTGTCCCCAGCTGTCCCCAAGGGTCACCAGCTGTCCCCAAGGTGTCCCCAGATGTGTCCCCCGATGTCCCCAGGTGTTCCCAGGTGCCCCTGAAGTGCCCCCAGATGTCCCCGAGGTGTCCCCGGGTGTCCCCCGAGGTCACCCAAGGTGTCCTCAGATGTTCCCGAGGTGTCCCCAGGTGTCCTCAGGTGTCCCCGTGGTGTCCCCAGATGTCCCCATGTGTCCCTGAAGTGTCCCCAAGGTGTCCCCAAGTGTCCCCAGGTGTCCCCAGATATCCCGGAGGTGTCCCCAAGGTGTCCCCAATGTCCCCAAGGTGTCCCCAAGTGTCCCCAGGTGTCCCCAGATATCCCGGAGGTGTTCCCAAGGTGTCCCCAATGTCCCCAAGGTGTCCCCAAGGTGTCCCCAAGGTGTCCCCGATGTCCCCAAATGTCCCCGAGGTGTCCCTAGACTTACCCCAGATGTCTCCAAGGTGTCCCCAAAGTTACCCCAGATGTCCCCAAGGTGTCCCCGATGTCCCCAAATGTCCCCGAGGTGTCCCCGGGGTGTCCCCGAGGTGTCCCCGAGGTGTCCCCAGATGTCCCCGAGGTGTCCCCAAGGTCCCCTCCGCCGTCCCCAGAGTACGTGGTGCGGCACTGGCAGGAGGACGCGTTTTTCGGGGAGCAGTTCCTGAGCGGGGTGAACCCCGTCCTGCTGCGCCGCTGCCCCCGCCTGCCCCCCAACTTCCCGGTCACCGAGGCCATGGTGGCACCCAGCCTGGGGGCTGGCACCTCCCTGCGACAGGAGATGGAGGTGAGGCGCCCCAAAACACCCCAAAATCATCAAAAACCCCAGAACGCCCCCAAAAACACCCCAAAAACACCCCAAAAACCATAAAAACACCAAAAACCATAAAACCACCCCCAAAACACCCCCAAAACCAACCCAAAACACCCCAAAAACACCCCAAAATCATCATAAACCAAAAAAACAGCCCAAAACCACCCCCATGGTGGCCCCGAGCCTCGGCCCCAGGACTGAGGTTTTTTTGGGGTTCCCATTTCGGGGTCCCTGAGTGCTCCCATTTTCGGGGTGTCCCCATTTCAGTGTCTCCATTTTCGGGCTCCCTGAGTGTTCCATTTCGGGGTGTCCCCATTTTTGGGGTGTCTCCATTTTGGGGTGTCGTTTCGGGGTGTCCCATTTCGGGGTGTCCCATTTCGGGGTTTCCCCATTTCGGGGTCCCCCATTTGGGGGTGTCGTTTCGGGGTGTCCCATTTCGGGGTGTCCCCATTTCGGGGTATCCCCATTTTTGGGGTGTCCCATTTGGGGTGTCCCCATTTCGGGGTATCCCCATTTTCGGGCTGTCCCCATTTCGGGGTGTCCCATTTCGGGGTATCCCCGTTTCGGGGTGTCCCCATTTCAGGGTATCTCCATTTCGGGGTATCCCCATTTTTGGGGTGTCCCCATTTCGGGGTCCCCCATTTTTGGGGTGTCCCATTTCGGGGTGTCGTTTCGGGGTGTCCCCGTTTCGGGATGTCCCCATTTCGGGGTATCCCCATTTTTGGGGTGTCCCCATTTCGGGGTCCCCCATTTTCGGGGTCCCCCATTTGGGGGTGTCGTTTTCGGTGTCCCTGAGTGTCCCATTTTGGGGGTCCCCCATTTGGGGGTGTCGTTTCGGGGTGCAGGCGGGCCGTCTCTTCCTGGCCGACTACGCGCTGCTGGAGGGGCTCCCCACGGGCGCCATCGGGGGGCGCCCCCAGTTCCTGGCGGCCCCCCTGTGCCTGCTCTGGCTCAGCCCCCGCGGCCGCCTGCTGCCCGTGGCCATCCAGGTACGGCCCCGCGCGTCCCCCGTGTCCCCACGTGTCCCCACGTGTCCCCAAATGTCCCCAAATGTCCCCAGTGTCCCCGGTGTCCCCGGTGTCCCCAGTGTCCCCATGTCCCCCCAATGTCCCCGGTGTCCCCTCTGTCCCCAGTGTCCCCTGTTTTCCCCAATGTCCCCAGTGTCCCCAGTGTCCCCTCTATCCCCTGTGTCCCCAATGTCCCCAATGTCCCTGTGTCCCAAATGTCCCCGATGTCCCCGTGTCCCCGCAGCTGTCGCAGCGCCCCGGGCCGCGCTCCCCGGTGTTCGTGCCGGGGGGCCGGGGTCCCCTGTGTCCCTGGTGTCCCCCCAATGTCCCCTGTGTCCCCAGTGTCCCCAGTGTCCCCAATGTCCCCCGGTGTCCCCGCAGCTGTCGCAGCGCCCCGGGCCGGGCTCCCCTCTGTTCCCCCAATGTCCCCAATGTCCCCGATGTCCCTGTGTCCCCTGTGTCCCCAGTGTCCTGGTGTCCCGAATGTCCCCAATGTCCCCGTGTCCCCAATGTCCCCGATGTCCCCGTGTCCCCGCAGCTGTCGCAGCGCCCCGGGCTGGGCTCCCCGCTGTTCGTGCCGGGGGGCCGGGGTCCCCTGTGTCCCCCCAATGTCCCCGATGTCTCTGATTTCCCCAATGTCCCCAATGTCCCCAATGTCCCCAATGTCCCCAATGTCCCTGTGTCCCCCTGATGTCCCCGATGTCCCCGTGTCCCCGCAGCTGTCGCAGCGCCCCGGGCCGGCGTCCCCGATCTTCGTGCCCGGTGGCCGGGGCTGGCCGCTGGCCAAGCTGTGGGTGCGGGGCGCGCACTTCGCGCTGCACGAGATGGTGACGCACCTGCTGCACGGCCACTTCCTGGCCGAGGCCTTCGCCGTGGCCACCCAGCGCCTGCCCGCCGCGCACCCCGTGCACCAGGTACCCCAAAAACCCACCCCGACCCCGAACAGGGAACCCCGGGACCCTGAAACTGCACCTGGACCCCAAAAACCAAACCCCGACCCCGAACAGGGAACCCCGGGACCCTGAAACTGCTCCCTGACCCCAAAATCCCAACCCCGACCCCGAAAAGGGAACCCCGGAACCCTGAAACTGCTCCCTGACCCCAAAAACCCACCCCGACCCCGAACAGGGAACCCCGGGACCCTGAAACTGCACCTGGACCCCAAAAACCAAACCCCGACCCCGAAAAGGGAACCCCGACCCCGAAAAGTGCAACCCCGGAACCCTGAAACTGCTCCCTGAAATTCCCGTCCCAAAATCCCCAACGCTGACCCTGAAAACTGCAACCCTGGAACCCTGAAACTGCACCCGGACCCCAAAAACCGAACCCCGACCCCGAAAAGGGAACCCCGACCCCGAAAAGTGCAACCCCGGAACCCTGAAACTGCACCCTGAAATTCCCGTCCCAAAATCCCAACCCTGACCCCGAAAACTGCAACCCTGGAACCCTGAAACTGCACCCGGACCCCGAAAACGGAACCCCGACCCCGAAAAGGGAACCCCGGAACCCTGAAACTGCTCCCTGACCCCAAAAACCGCACCCTGAAATCCCCGTCCCAAAATCCCAACACTGACCCTAAAAACTGCAACCCTGGAACCCTGAAACTGCACCCGGACCCCAAAAACTGCACCCTGACCCCGAACAGGGAACCCCGGGACCCTGAAACTGCTCCCTGACCCCAAAAACCAAACCCCGACCCCGAAAAGTGCAACCCCGGAACCCTGAAACTGCACCCTGACCCCGAAAACAGAACCCCGACCCCGAAAAGGGAACCCCGGAACCCAAAAACCGCACCCTGAATCCCCGTCCCAAAATCCCAACCCTGACCCTAAAAACTGCAACCCTGGGACCCTGAAACTGCACCCGGACCCCAAAAACCGCACCCCGACCCCGAAAAGGGAACCCCGGGACCCTGAAACTGCTCCCTGACCCCAAAAACGGAACCCCGACTCCGAAAAGGGAACCCCGGGAACCCTGAAACTGCTCCCTGAACCCAAAAACGGAACCCCGACCCCGAAAAGTGCAACCCGGGAACCCTGAAACTGCTCCCTGACCCCAAAAACCGCACCCCGACCCCGAAAAGGGAACCCCGGAACCCTGAAACTGCACCCTGACCCCAAAAACCAAACCCCGACCCCGAAAAGTGCAACCCTGGAACCCTGAAACTGCACCCGGACGCCAAAAACCGAACCCCGACCCCGAAAAGGAACCCCGGAACCCTGAAACTGCTCCCTGAACCCCAAAAACCGAACCCCGACCCCGAAAAGGGAACCCCGGAACCCTGAAACTGCTCCCTGACCCAAAAAATGGAACCCCGACCCCGAAAAGGGAACCCCGGAACCCTGAAACTGCACCCGGACCCCGAAAACAGAACCCCGACCCCGAAAAGGGAACCCCGGAACCCTGAAACTGCTCCCTGACCCCAAAAACCGCACCCTGACCCCAAAAACGGAACCCCGACCCCGAAAAGTGCAACCCTGGAACCCCGAAACTGCTCCCTGACCCCAAAAACCAAACCCCGACCCCGAAAACCGAACCCCGACCCCGAATAGTGCAACCCCGGAACCCTGAAACTGCACCCGGACCCCAAAAACCGCACCCCGACCCCGAAAAGTGCAACCCTGGAACCCTGAAACTGCACCCGGACCCCAAAAACCAAACCCCGACCCCGAACAGGGAACCCCGGGACCCTGAAACTGCTCCCTGACCCCAAAATCCCAACCCCGGCCCCAAACAGGGAACCCCGGAACCCTGAAACTGCTCCCTGAAATTCCCGTCCCAAAATCCCCAACGCTGACCCTGAAAACTGCAACCCTGGAACCCTGAAACTGCTCCCTGAACCCCAAAAACCGCACCCCGACCCCGAAAAGGGAACCCCGGAACCCTAAAACTGCACCCGGACCCCAAAAACCGAACCCCGACCCCGAAAAGGGAACCCCGACCCCGAAAAGTGCAACCCCGGAACCCTGAAACTGCTCCCTGAACCCAAAAACCGAACCCTGACCCCGAAAACCGAACCCCGACCCCGAAAAGGGAACCCCGGAACCCTGAAACTGCTCCCTGACCCCAAAAACCAAACCCCGACCCCGAAAAGTGCAACCCGGGAACCCTGAAACTGCACCCTGACCCCAAAAACCGAACCCTGAAATCCCCATCCCAAAATCCCAACCCTGACCCCGGAAACTGCAACCCGGGAACCCTGAAACTGCACCCGGACCCCAAAAACGGAACCCCGACCCCGAAAAGGGAACCCCGGGACCCTGAAACTGCTCCCTGAAATTCCCGTCCCAAAATCCCCAACGCTGACCCTAAAAACTGCAACCCTGGAACCCTGAAAGTGCACCCGGACCCCAAAAACCAAACCCCGACCCCGAAAAGTGAACCCCGACCCCGAAAACTGCAACCCCGGGACCCTGAAACTGCTCCCTGACCCCAAAAACCAAACCCCGACCCCGAAAACCGAACCCCGACCCCGAAAACTGCAACCCTGGAACCCCGAAACTGCACCCGGACCCCAAAAACCGAACCCTGACCCCGAACAGGGAACCCCGGAACCCTGAAACTGCTCCCTGAAATTCCCGTCCCAAAATCCCCAACCCTGACCCCAAAAACTGCAACCCTGGAACCCTGAAACTGCTCCCTGAACCCAAAAACCAAACCCCAACCCCGAAAAGTGAACCCCGGAACCCTGAAACTGCACCCTGACCCCAAAAACCGCACCCCGACCCCGAAAAGTGCAACCCTGGAACCCCGAAACTGCTCCCTGACCCCAAAAATCCCAACCTGAAATCCCCGTCCCAAAATCCCAACCCTGACCCCAAAAACTGCACGAAATACCCCAAATTGATCCAAAACACCCTCCCTGGATGTCCCTGATGTCCCCAATGTCCCCATTGTCCCTCATGTCCCCAATGTCCCCAATGTCCCCAAATGTCCCCAAATCCCCCAAATCCCAAAAAGTCCCCAAATTTCCCCAATGTCCCCAATCGCCCCAATGTCCCCAATGCCCTAGATGTCCCTGATGTCCCCATGTCCCCAGTGTCCCCAATCGCCCCAATGTCCCCAATGCCCTGGTTGTCCCCACTGTCCCTGATGTCCCCAATGTCCCCAGATGTCCCCGATATCCCCATTGTCCCCAATGCCCTGGATGTCCCCAATGTCCCCAATGTCCCCGATGTCCCCAATGTCCTGGATGTCCCCATTGTCCCCAATGTCCCTGTTGTCCCCAATGTCCCTGCTGTCCCTGATGTCCCCGCTGTCCCCAATGTCCCCACTGTCCCCATTGTCCCCGCTGTCCCCAATGTCCCCAATGTCCCCGATATCCCCGATGTCCCCAATGTCCCCGCTGTCCCCAGCTGCTCCTGCCCCACCTGCGTTTCACGTTCCACATCAACATCCTGGCGCGGGAGACGCTGCTGAACCCCGGCGGCATCATCGACCAGGTGAGGGGACACCGGGGACACCTGAGGGTCACCTGTGTCACCTCTGTGTCACCTGTGTCACCTCTGTGTCACCTGGGACACCTCTGTCTCCTGTGTGTCACCTGGGCCACCTGTGTGTCACCTGTGTGTCACCTGTGTGTCACCTGGGCCACCTGTGTGTTACCTGGGACACCTGGGGGTCACCTGTGTGTCACCTGTGTGTCACCTGGGCCACCTGTGTGTTACCTGGGACACCTGGGGGTCACCTGTGTGTCACCTGTGTGTCACCTGGGCCACCTGCGGGTCACCTGTGTCACCTGTGTGTCACCTGGGACACCTCTGTCACCTGTGTGTCACCTGGGCCACCTGTGTGTCACCTGTGTCACCTGTGTGTCACCTGTGTCACCTGTGTCACCTGTGTGTCACCTGTGTCACCTGTCACACCTGTGTGTCACCTGGGACACCTGTGTCACCTGTGTCACCTGGGTGTCACCTGTGTCATCTGAGTGTCACCTGCGTGTCACTATCCCCAGGCCACCTTGGTGGCACACAGGGGACACTGAGGGGTGTCACTGTCCCCAGGCCACCTCGCTGGGCCGGGAGGGGACACAGGGGACACTGAGGGGTGTCACCGTCCCCAGGCCATGTCAGTGGGCTGGTAGGGGACACAGGGGACACTGAGGGGTGTCACTGTCCCCAGGCCACCTCGCTGGGCCGGGAGGGGACACAGGGGACACTGAGGGGTGTCACCGTCCCCAGGCCACCTCACTGGGCCGGGAGGGCACACAGGGGACACTGAGGGGTGTCACTGTCCCCAGGCCACCTCGGTGGCACACAGGGGACACTGAGGGGTGGCACTGTCCCCAGGCCACCTCGCTGGGCCGGGAGGGCACACAGGGGACACTGAGGGGTGGCACTGTCCCTGGGCCACCTCGCTGGGCCGGGAGGGGACACAGGGGACACTGAGGGGTGTCACCGTCCCCAGGCCACCTCGCTGGGCCGGGAGGGGACGCTGGCGCTGGTGGCCCGGGGGACGGCGGCGCTGACGTTCCGCGAGCTCTGCGTCCCCGATGACGTGGCCGAGCGCGGCGTTGGGGACATCCCCGGCTACCACTACAGGGACGACGCGCTGGACATCTGGGAGGCCATCCGCAGGTGGGGACAGCGGGGACAGCAGGGACACACAGGGGACACACGGGGACAGGGGGCTGGCGGCACTGGGGACAGCCAGGGGACAGCCAGGGGACAGTGGGGACAGCCAGGGGACACACGGGGACAGGGAGCTGGCAGCGCTGGGGACAGCCAGGGGACAGCAGGGACAGCCAGGGGACAGCCAGGGGACACACGGGGACAGGGGGCTGGCAGTGCTGGGGACAGCCAGGGGACAGCCAGGGGACAGTGGGGACAGCCAGGGGACACACGGGGACAGGGGGCTGGCAGCGCTGGGGACAGCCAGGGGACAGCCAGGGGACAGCCAGGGGACACACGGGGACAGGGAGCTGGCAGCGCTGGGGACAGCCAGGGGACATGGAGATGGGACAGTGGGGACATGGGGACAGTGGGGACAATGGGGACATGGAGATGGGGACAATGGGGACAATGGAGACAATGGGGACAATGGGGACAATGGGGACAATGGGGACATGGAGATGGGGACAATGGGGACATGGGGACAATGGGGACAATGGGGACATGGGGACATGGGGACAATGGGGACAGTGGGGACATGGAGATGGGACAATGGGGACATGGGGACAATGGGGACAATGGGGACCATGGGGACATGGGGACAATGGGGACAGTGGGGACATGGAGATGGGACAATGGGGACATGGGGACAATGGGGACAATGGGGACCATGGGGACGTGGAGGTGGCAGCGGTGGGGACAATGGGATTGAGATGATGGGGACAGTGGGGACAGGGAGGTGGCAGCGGTGGGGATGATGGGGACACAGAGATGGGGACAGTGGGGACAGGGACAGCAGGGCCACAGAGATGGGAACGATGCGGGTGGGGACAACGGTGACAGGACGGTGACAAAAACCCCAGGGAGGCGACAACGGGAGCAGGGCCACGGGGATCAGCGACGCCGGGGACACGGGGACAGGGGCGTGGGGGGGGGGGGGGGCCGGGCGCGTCCCCGCGTGTCACCGGCGTGTCCCCGCGGTGTCCCAGCTACGTGGAGGGCGTCGTGGCGCTGTTCTACGCCGAGGACGCGGAGGTGGCCGGGGACGAGGAGCTGCAGCAGTGGGTGGGCGAGATCTTCACCTACGGCGTGCTGGGCAACCGCCACAGCGGTACGGGGACACCGGCGGGGACAGCCACGGCCGCGGGGGACACGGGGACCGGGCGGCGGGTGACGTGGCGCCCCAGTGTCCCCTCAATGTCCCCAATGTTCCCCAATGTCCCCAAAGTCACCAATGTCCCAAATGTCCCCAATGTCCCCAGTGTCCTCTCAATGTCCCCAATGTCCCCAATGTCCCCTCTGTCCCCTCAATGTCCCCTTTGTCCCCAACCCGCCCAGTGTCCCCTATGTCCCCAATGTCCCCTCAATGTCCCCATTGTCCCCAATGTCCCCAATATCCTCTCAATGTCCCCAGTGTCCCCAACGTCCCCAATGTCCCCAATGCCCTCTCAATGTCCCCAATCCCCCAATGTCCCTTCAATGTCCCCAATGTCCCCAGTGTCCCTTCTGTCCCCAATGTCCCCTCAACGTCCCAAATCCCCCCAATGTCCCTCAATCCCCTCAATGTCCCCAATGTCCCCTCTGTCCCCTCAATGTCCCAAATCCCCCCAATGTCCCTCAATCCCCTCAATGTCCCCAATGTCCCCTCTGTCCCCTCAATGTCCTCAATGTCCTCAATCCCCTCAGTGTCCCCAATGTCCCCAGTGTCCCCTCTGTCCCCCAGGGTTCCCGTCCAAGCTCTGCGGCCGCCCCGAGCTGGTCAAGTTCCTGACCATGATCATCTTCTGCTGCTCCGCCCGGCACGCGGCCGTCAACAGCGGCCAGGTGACACCAGGGACACCTGGGGACACTGGGGACACTGGGGGGATTGGGGACACCGGGGACACGGGGGACATTGGGGACACTGGGGACACGGGGGACACTGGGGACATGGGGGACACGGGGACACTGGGGACACTGGGCACCCTGGGGACACGGGGGGCACTGGGGACACTGGGGACATCAGGGGGACACTGGGGACACTGGGGACACGGGGGACACTGGGGACACCGGGGACATGGGGGGCACTGGGGACACTGGGGACACTGGGGACAGCTGGGGACACACCCGAGCGTGGCCATCAGGCTCAGCTGTGGCCACCAGCCCCACCTTGATGGCCACAGTGGCCACGGGGAGGGGACAACCTCCAGGTGACCCCATGGCACCTGAGTGACCCCTGTGACCCCCAGGTGACCCCAAGGTGATTTTGGGGTGGGTGACCAGCAGGTGACCCCCGGTGACCCCAGGTGACCCCAGGGTGATTTTGGGGTCAGTGACCCCCAGGTGACCCCAGCACAATTTTGGGGTGGGTGACCATCAGGTGACCCCAGGTGACTCCAGGTGACCCCGGGTGACTCCAGGTCAATTTTGGGGTCGGTGACCCCGAGGTGACCCCAGGTCAATTTTGGGGTCGGTGATCCCAGGTGACCCCAGGTGACCCCAGGTGACCCCAGGGTGGTTTTCGGGTCAGTGACCCCAGGTGGCCCCAGGACAATTTTGGAGTGGGTGACCCCAGGTGGCCCTGGTGACCCCCAGGTGACCCCAGGGCAATTTTGGGCTGGGTGACCCCAGGTGACCCCAGGCTGGTTTTGGGCTGGGTGACCCCAGGTGGTCCCTGGGTGACCCCAGGTGACCCCGGGTGACCCCAGGTGGCCCCAGGTGACCCCAGGTGGCCCCGGGTGGCCGCGGGTGATCCCGGGTGGCCCCGGGTGGCTCCGGGTGGCCGCGGGTGGCCGTGGGTGGCCGTGGGTGACCCCAGGTGACCCCAGGGCGGTTTTGGGCTGGGTGACCCCAGGTGGCCCCAGGTGACCCCGGGTGACCCCAGGTGACCCCGGGTGGCCGCGGGTGACCCCAGGTGGCCCCGGGTGACCCCGGGTGACCCCAGGTGACCCCAGGTGACCCCAGGTCAATTTTGGGCTGGATGACCCCTGGTGGCCCTGGGTGACCCCGGGTGACCCCGGGTGGCCCCGGGTGGCCGCGGTGGCCCGGGTGACGCCGCGCTGTCCCCCGGCGCAGTACGACTACGCGGCCTGGATGCCCAACACGCCGGGCACGCTGCAGCGGCCGCCGCCCGCCAGCCACCGCGAGGCCACCGAGGAGCTGCTGCTGGCGTCACTGCCGTCCCCTGAGGCCACCGGGGCCCTGCTGGCCCTGCTCAGCGTGGTCAGCTACGAGGGCGGCGAGCCGGTGAGACACGGGGACAGCGGGGACATTGTGGGGACATTGGGGACACTGGGGACATTGGGGACACTGGGGACATTGGGGGATTGGGGACACTGGGGACATTGCGGGGACATTGGGGACATTGCAGGGACATTGCGGGGGGATTGGGAGATTGGGGGATTGGGGACATTGGGGACACTGGGGACATTGCGGGGACAGCAGGGGGATTGGGGACATTGGGGACATTGGGGACATTGGGGGATTGGGGATTGGGGACAGCAGGGACATTGCAGGCACAGCGGAGATGGCGGGGGGATTGGGGGGATTGGGGACGTTGCGGGGACATTGGGGGATTGGGGACATTGGGGACATTGGGGACACTGGGGACATTGAGGACATTGGGGGATTGGGGACATTGGGGACATTGGGGGGATTGGAGACATTGGGGGATTTGGGACATTGGGGACATTGAGGGGATTGGGGACATTGGGGACATTGGGGGGATTGGGGACATTGGGGACATTTGGGACGTTGGGGGGACAGAGGAGACATTGGGGGCATTGGGGACATTGGGGGGATTGGGGACACTGGGGACATTGGGGACATTAGGGGATTGGGGGGGTTGTGGGGATTGGAGACATTGGGGACATTGGGGACATTGCGGGGAGATTGGGGGATTGGGGACATTGGGGACACTGGGGATACTGGGGACACTGGGGACATTGCAGGGACAGCGGGGACAGTGGGGACAGCGGGGGGATTGGAGACATTGGGGACGTTGGGGGGATTGGGGACATTTGGGGACATTGGGGACATGGGGGGATTGGGGGGGTTGGGGGGATTGGGGACATTGGGGGATTTGGGACATTGGGGACATTGGGGACATTGGGGGAATTGGGGCGACTGGGGACATTGAGGGTGGACAGTGACACCGGGGGGTTGTGACCCTCATGGAGACTTCGGTTTGGGTGTCCCCTCCTGTCCCCAGTGTCCCCTGTGTCCCCAGCGTCCCCTGGGCTCGCGCTCGCAGAACTGCTGGGACACGGGGAGTTGTGGTGTCCCCTCTGATGTCCCCAATGTCCCCTCCTGTGTCCCCAGCGTCCCCTGGGCTTGCGCTCGCAGGACCTGCTGGGACACCCCTCTGATGTCCCCAATGTCCCCAATGTCCCCAGTGTCCCCTGGGCTCGCGCTCGCAGGACCTGCTGGGACATGGGGAGTTCTGGTGTCCCCTCTGATGTCCCCAAAGTCCCCAATGTCCCCAGCGTCCCCTGGGCTCGCGCTCGCAGGACCTGCTGGGACACCCCTCTGATGTCCCCAATGTCCCCTCCTGTGTCCCCAGCGTCCCCTGGGCTCGCACTCGCAGGACCTGCTGGGACACCCCTCTGATGTCCCCAATGTCCCCTCCTGTGTCCCCAGCGTCCCCTGGGCTCGCGCTCGCAGGACCTGCTGGGACACGGAGGGGTGGCTGTGACCCTGTTTTTGGTGTCCCCTCTGATGTCCCCAGTGTCCCCTCCTGTGTCCCCAGCGTCCCCTGGGCTCGCGCTCGCAGGACCTGCTGGGACACGGGGAGTTCTGGTGTCCCCTCTGATGTCCCCAATGTCCCCTCCTGTCCCCAGCGTCCCCTGGGCTCGCGCTCGCAGGACCTGCTGGGACACCCCTCTGATGTCCCCAATGTCCCCTCCTGTCCCCAGCGTCCCCTGGGCTCGCGCTCGCAGGACCTGCTGGGACATGGGGAGTTGTGGTGTCCCCTCTGATGTCCCCAATGTCCCCAATGTCCCCTGGGCTCGCGCTCGCAGCACTGCTGGGACACGGGGAGTTGTGGTGTCCCCTCTGATGTCCCCAATGTCCCCTCCTGTGTCCCCAGCGTCCCCTGGGCTTGCGCTCGCAGGACCTGCTGGGACACCCCTCTGATGTCCCCTGTGTCCCCTCCTGTCCCCAGCGTCCCCTGGGCTCGCGCTCGCAGGACCTGCTGGGACACCCCTCTGATGTCCCCAATGTCCCCTCCTGTCCCCAGCGTCCCCTGGGCTCGCGCTCGCAGGACCTGCTGGCCGGGCCGGCCCCGCGGCGCCTGCTGGCCGCGTTCCGGGCGCGCCTGGCCGGGATCTCGGAGCGGATCCGCGCCCGGAACGCGGAGCTGGCCCTGCCCTACCCCTACCTGGAGCCCAGCTGCGTGCAGGAGAGCATCTCCATCTGAGCTGGCATGTCCCCAAGCGCCACCGGTGTCACCTGTGCCACCAACCACCACCCACTGTCATCACCTGCGTGCAGGAGAGCATCTCCATCTGACGTCACCGTGTCACCCGTGTCACCTGTGTCACCTGTGCCACCGCCTGCGTGCAGGAGAGCATCTCCATCTGACGGCACCGTGTCACCGTGTCACCTGTGTCACCTGTGCCACCAACCACCACCCACTGTCACCGCCTGCGTGCAGGAGAGCATCTCCATCTGACGTCACCTGTGTCACCTGTGTCACCTGTGTCACCTGTGCCACCTGTGCCACCGCCTGTGTGCAGGAGAGCATCTCCATCTGACGGCACCGTGTCACCCGTGTCACCTGTGTCACCTGTGCCACCTGTGCCACCACCTGCGTGCAGGAGAGCATCTCCATCTGAGCTGGCATGTCCCCAAGGGCCACCGGTGTCACCTGTACCACCTGTGCCACCAACCACCACCCACTGTCATCACCTGCGTGCAGGAGAGCATCTCCATCTGAGCTGGCATGTCCCCAAGGGCCACCGGTGTCACCTGTGCCACCTGTGCCACCAACCACCACCCACTGTCACCGCCTGCGTGCAGGAGAGCATCTCCATCTGACGTCACCGTGTCACCCGTGTCACCTGTGCCACCAACCACCACCCACTGTCACCGCCTGCGTGCAGGAGAGCATCTCCATCTGATGGCACCGTGTCACCCGTGCCACCTGTGTCACCTGTGCCACCTGTGTCACCGTGTCACCGTGTCACCTGTGCCACCTGTGTCACCTGTGTCACCGTGTCACCATGTCACCTGTGCCACCTGTGCCAGCCCCTGCGTGCAGGAGAGCATCTCCATCTGATGGCACCGTGTCACCCGTGCCACCTGTGTCACCTGTGTCACCCGTGTCACCTGTGTCACCTGTGTCACCAACCACCACCCACTGTCACCACCTGCGTGCAGGAGAGCATCTCCATCTGACGTCACCGTGTCACCCGTGTCACCTGTGTCACCTGTGCCACCGCCTGCGTGCAGGAGAGCATCTCCATCTGAGCTGGCATGTCCCCGAGGGCCACCGGTGTCACCTGTGCCACCTGTGTCACCAACCACCACCCACTGTCACCCCCTGCGTGCAGGAGAGCATCTCCATCTGAGAGGGCATGTCCCCGAGGGCCACCTGTGTCACCTGTGTCACCTGTGCCACCACCTGCATGCAGGAGAGCATCTCCATCTGATGGCACCTGTGTCACCGTGTCACCTGTGTCGCCTGTGCCACCTGTGCCACCTGTGTCACCTGTGTCACCTGTGTCGCCTGTGCCACCTGTGCCACCTGTGTCACCTGTGTCGCCTGTGCCACCTGTGTCTCTCTGTCACCTGTGCCACCTGTGCCACCTGTGCCACCTGTGTCACTGTGTCACCTGTGTCACCACTGTCACCAGCTGTCCAGGGGAGCATCTCAAAGAAACCCAAAATTTGATAAAAAAACCCCAAAAAAATCCGGAAAAAAACCCCAAAATTTATCCCAAAAATTTGGGGAAAAAAACCACAAAAACCTCCCCCCCCAAAACCCCCAACCCCCCAAAAGCCCCCCAGAACCTCAAAAACCCCGCAAAGAAACCCAAAAAACCCAAAAAAAAACCCAAAACCCCCAAAAACGTCCCCCAAAAAATCCAAATAATCCCAAAAATCCCCGAAACCTCCCCTAAAAAACCTCAAAAAAAATCCCAAAAACCCCCAAAAAAACCCCAACCCCCCCCCAAAAAACCTCAAAAAGAATCCCAAAAAAACCCAAAACCCCCCCAAGAAAACCCCCAAAAAAACCCCAAAAATCCACCCCAAAAAAAAACCCCAAAAACCCCCCAAAAACCCCCCCAAAAAACCAAAAAAGCCCCAAAAAAGTCCCCCCAAAAACCGCAAAAAAATCCCCAAACCCCGCAAAACTCTCCCAGAAAAAAACCCCAAAAATCCCCCAACCCCCCCCCCCAAAAAAAACCCCAAAAAAGCCCCAAAAACCCACCCAAAAAACCCCAAAAAGCCCAAAAAACCCACCCAAAAAAACCCCAAAACCCCCTAAAAAAACCCAAAAAACTCCCCCCAAAAAACCCCAAAAAACCCCAACCCCCCCCAAAAAACCTCAAAAAGAATCTCAAAAAAACCCAAAACCCCCCCAAGAAAACCCCCCAAAAAACCCCAAAAATCCACCCCAAAAACCCCCCAAAAAACCCCCAAAAACCCCCCCAAAAAACCAAAAAAAGCCCCCAAAAAGTCCCCCAAAAAACCGCAAAAAAATCCCCAAACCCCGCAAAACTCTCCCAGAAAAAAACCCCAAAAATCCCCCAAAACCCCCCCAAAAAACCCCAAAAAAAGCCCCAAAAACCCACCCAAAAAAAACCCCAAAAGCCCAAAAAACCCACCCAAAAAAACCCCAAAACCCCCTAAAAAAACCCCAAAAACTCCCCCCAAAAAAAACCCCAAAAAAGTCCCCAAAAATCCAAAAAACCCCAAAAATCCCCTCAAAACCCCCCAAAAACCTCAAAAAAAAAATCCCCAAAGTCCCCAAAAACCCAAAAAAAAACCCCTAAAAAACTCCCCCTCCCAAAAAAACCCAAAAAATCCCCAAAAACTCCCCAAAAACCCAAAAAACCCCCAAAATTCCCCCAACCCCCCCCCAAATTCCCCCCAAAAACCTCAAAAAAATCCCCAAAAACCCCCCCAAAAACCCCCCTAAAAAACCCCAAAAACTCCCCCCCCAAAAAAAAACCCCAAAAAAACCCCAAAAATTTTGGGGAGCGTCCCAAAATTTCTGTACCCCAATCGATTGATCGGAAATGCCAATAAATTGATCAGAAATGAGGAATTCTGAATTTTTGGGGGGATTTTTGGGGGGTTTTTGGGGTTTGGGGGGGAATTTGGGGGATTTTGGGGGTTTTAGGGGAATTTTAGGGGGATTTTGGGGGGGGATTTTGTGGGATTTGAGGAGATTTTTGGGGATTTTTCTGGGATTTTTCTGGGATTTTTGGGGTTTTGGGGGATTTTGGGGGGTTTTAGGGGAATTTTAGGGGGGATTTTTGGGGATTTGGGGTTTTAGGGGATTTTGGGGGACTTTTTGGGGGTATTTTGGGGGTTTTGGGGATTTTAGGGGATTTTTGGGGGGATTTAGGGGATTTTAGGGGAATTTTGGGGGTGATTTTAAAGGGATTTTGGGGGTTTTAGGGGAATTTTAGGGGGGATTTTGGGGGTTTTAGGGGATTTTGGGGGATTTTGGGGGAATTTTAGGAGGGATTTTTGGGGCTTTAGGGGATTTTGGGGGGTTTTGGGGAATTTTAGGGGGGATTTTGGGGGTTTTAGGGGAATTTTAGGGGGGATTTTGGGGGTTTTTGGGGTTTTAGGGGATTTTGGGGGAATTTTAGGAGGGATTTTTGGGGCTTTAGGGGATTTTGGGGGGTTTTGGGGAATTTTAGGGGGGATTTTTGGGGTTTTAGGGGAATTTTAAGGGGGATTTTAAAGGGATTTTTGGGGGATTTGGGGGATTTTAGGGGGGGTTATGGCGTTTTTGGGGAGTTTTGGGGGGTTTTAGGGAATTTTAGGGGGGATTATAAGGGCATTTTCGAGGGATTTTAGGGGATTTTAGGGAGATTTTGGGGTTTTTGGGGTTTTGGGGGATTTTTGGGGGGATTTTGATGGGATTTTTGGGGACAATTTGGGGATTTTTGGGGATTTGGGGGGATTTAAGAGGAATTTTGGGACTTTTCGGCTAATTTTGGGGGATTTTTGGGTTTCAGGGGATTTAAAAGAGATTTTAGGGGGGGTTTGGGGGAATTTTAGGGGATTTTAGAGGGATCTTGGGGGATTTGGGGGATTTTAGGGGGGATTTTAAAGGGACTTTTGGGGGAATTTGGGGGATTTTGGGGGATTTTAGAGGGATTTTTTGGGTTTTAGGGGATTTTAGGGGATTTTTGGGGTTTTAGGGGATTTTAGGGGATTTTAGGGGGGATTTTTTTGGGATTTTTTGGGATTTTGGGGGAATCTCGAGGATTTGGGGGGATTTTGTGGCATTTGGGGGAATTTTGAAGGATTTTAAAGAGATTTTAGGGGATTTTAAAAACGATTTTGGGGAGACTTGGAGGGATTTTGGGGGAATTTGGGGGGATTTTGGGGTTCTCCAAGGGGGGAACCCCAAAACTTTCCCGCCTTTTTCCCGTTCCAACCCCAAATTTTTGCATTTCCCCCTCATTTTTATGGGATTTTTTTAGGATTTTCGGATTTTTTCGGGGTTTTTTTTGGCTGTCTCCATTTTTAGGGTTTCCCCCCCAATTTTCGGGGTCCTCCAAGCGGGGAACCCCAAAACTTTCCCGCCTTTTTTGGGCCATTCCGACCCCCTTTCAACCCCCCAAATTTTTGCATTTCCCCCTCATTTTTATCGGGATTTTTTTAGGATTTTCGGATTTTTTCGGGGTTTTTTTTGGCTGCCTCCATTTTTTGGGGTCCCCCCCAATTTTCGGGGTTCCCCGGGGGGGTCCCCCCATTTTTTCCCTCCTTCCCCGCCCCCCTCAGCCACTCCCGGCTCCTTCCTCCGCCCCGGGGGCAAAGTCCTGCCCGGGCCGGGACGTGGCGCCCTCGCAGGTACCTGGGCGGGTTTTGGGGTCCATTTTTGGGGTCCCCCCCTTTTTTTTGGGGTTCCCCCAATTTTGGGGGGTCCCCCCAAAGGGTCGGGACCCCCCCCAAGCGGTGTCACCCCCATTGGTGCCCCCCCGGCCGCGCAGGGATGGCCGCGAGCTTTGGTTCCGCGCTGCAGGCGCTGAGCGTGCTGCAGTGGATGCTGACCTTCCTCTTCCTCGGTAATTAGCGCGCCTTCATTAACGCTAATTAACGCTTGGGGGGTAATTAACCCTTGGGAGGGGTAATTAACCCTTTGGAGAGGGGGTTTGAGCCCTGCAGGGGTAATTAATTAGGAGGTTAATTAATTAGGAGGTGAATTAAATGAGGAGAGGGGCGCTGATGGGGTTAAAGGGGGAGAGGGCAATTAACGGGGGTAATTAAGGGGGTTAATTAAGGCTGAGAGGGTAATTAACCCTTTGGAGGGGTAATTAACCCTGTGGAGAGGGGGTTTGAGCCCCTGGAGGAGTAATTAATTAAGGGGGAAATTAATTGATGGGAGAGTTAATTGATGGGGAGGGAGGCGTGGCTTGATGGGGTCAAAGGTGGAGAGGGCAATTAGCGGGGGTAATTAAGGGGGTTAATTAAGGCTGAGGGGGTAATTAACCCTTTGGAGGGGTAATTAACCCTTTGGAGAGGGGGTTTGAGCCCTGCAGGGGTTAATTAGGGTGGGGGGTTAATTAATTAGGAGGTGAATTGAATGGGGAGAGGGGCGCTGATGGGCTTAAAAGGGGAGAGGGCAATTAACGGAGTAATTAAGGGGGTTAATTAAGGCTGAGGGGGTAATTAACCCTTTGGAGGGGTAATTAAGGCCTTGGGGAGGGGGTTTAAGCCCTGGAGGAGTAATTAATTAAGGGGGAAATTAATGAATGGGAGAGTTAATTGATGGGGAGGGAGGCGTGGCTTGATGGGGTCAAAGGTGGAGAGGGCAATTAGCGAGGTAATTAAGGGGGTTAATTAAGGCTGAGGGGGTAATTAACCCTTCGGAGGGGTAATTAAGGCTTTGGAGAGGGGGTTTCAGCCCCTGGAGGGGTAATTAATTAGGGTGGGGGGTTAATTAATTAGGAGGTTAATTAAATGGGGAGAGGCGGGGTTGATGGGGTCAAAGGTGGAGAGGGCAATTAACGGGGGTAATTAAGGGGGTTAATTAAGGCCGAGGGGGTAATTAACCCTTTGGAGGGGTAATTAACCCTTTGGAGAGGGGGTTTGAGCCCTGCAGGGGTTAATTAGGAAGGGGCAGTTAATTACTGGGCGGTAATTAATGAGGAGTTGCCTGATGGGGTTAAAAGTGGAGGGGGGGTAATTAACGGGGGGTAATTAAGCCTGGGGATGTTAATTAACCCCGAATGGGGCAATTAACGGGGGGTAATTAAGCCTGGGGATGTTAATTAACCCCGAATGGGGCAATTAACGGGGGGTAATTAAGCCTGGGGATCTTAATTAACCCGGAATGAGGCAATTAACGGGGGTAATTAAGGGGGAGGGAGCAATAATTAGTTAATTAATGGGGAATTAATGAATAATTAATGGCGGGGGGCAGCAAATTAACCCTGAGAGGGGAGGGCGCGATTAAGGAGGGTTAATTAACGCCGAAAGGGGCAATGAACGGCTTGAATAATTAATTACCGGGGAATTAATTAATTCAATTATGCTAATTAATGGCGGGGGGGACCCAATTAACCCTTAGGGGGGCGGGCGCAATTAACGGGGCGGCAATTAATGGGGGTTAATTAACGCCGGGAGGGGGGGAATGAGGGGAAGGGCGGTGTTGATGCTAATTTATGCTAATGAGCTGCCGTGAATATGCAAATGAGGGCCGGGCTCGGCGCTGGCGCTGCTGCTGCTGCTGAGGACGCGGCTCTGGATCGTCCCCGTCACCTACGCGGCCTGGTGGCTCTGGGACTGGCACGGGCCCCTGCGCGGTGGGGACATCGGGGACATTGGGGACATTGGGGACATCGGGGACATTGGGGACATCGGGGACATTGGGGACATTGGGGACATTAAACTGGTGGCTCTGGGACTGGCACGGGCCCCTGCGCGGTGGGGACATTGGGGACACCGAGGGGACATTGGGGACATCGGGGACATTGGGGACATTGGGGACATTGGGGACATCGGGGACATTGGGGACATTGGGGACATTGGGGGACATTGGGGACATTGGGGACATTGGGGACATTGGGGACATTAAACTGGTGGCCCTGGGACTGGCACGGGCCCCTGCGCGGTGGGGACATCGGGGACATTAATGGGGACATCGGGGACATTGGGGACATTGGGGACATTGGGGACATTGGGGACATCGGGGACATTGGGGACATTGGGGACATCGGGGACATTGGGGACATTGGGGACATTAAACTGGTGGCTCTGGGACTGGCACGGGCCCCTGCGCGGTGGGGACATCGGGGACACCGAGGGGACATTGGGGACATTAACGGGGACATTGGGGACATTAAACTGGTGGCTCTGGGACTGGCACGGGCCCCTGCGCGGTGGGGACATTAACGGGGACATCGGGGACATTGGGGACATTGGGGACATTAATGGGGACATTGGGGACATTGGGGACATTGGGGACATTAAACTGGTGGCTCTGGGACTGGCACGGGCCCCTGCGCGGTGGGGACAACGAGGGGACATTGGGGACATTGGGGGATTGGGGACATTAACAGGGACATTGGGGACATTAATGGGGACATTGGGGACACCATGGGGACATCAAGGGGACAATGGGGACAGTGG
>NW_024037447.1:759073-797791 GCF_015832195.1 Motacilla alba alba
CAAATTCACCCCAAAAATCCCAAATTTTGCCCCTAAACCCCCAAATTTTTGCCCAAAATCCTCAAATTTCACCCCAAAAATCCCAAATTTTGGGTAAAAAATCCCAAATTTTGGGTCGAAACCCCCAAATGTCGCCTCAAAACCCCAAAATTTCTGCTCTAAAATCCCAAATTTTTGCCCAAAGCCCCCAGATTTTTGCCCCAAATCCCAAATCTTCCCCAAAATTCCCAAATTTTCCAAAATCCCCGAAGTTTTGCCCAAAATCCCCAAATTTCACCCCAAAAATCCCAAATTTTGGGTCAAAAAATCCGAATTTTTGCCCAAAATCCCCAAATTTTTGCCCCAAAATCCCCAAATTTCACCCCCAAAATCCCAAATATTGCCCCTAAACTCCCAAATTTTTGCCCCAAATCCCCAAATTTCACCCCAAAAATCCCAAATTTTGCCCCTAAACCCCCAAATTTTTGCCCAAAATCCTCAAATTTCACCCCAAAATCCCAAATTTTGGGTCAAAATCCCCAAATTTTTGCCCTCTCCCAAAATCCCCAAATTTTCGCCCCAAATCCCAAAATTTCCCCAAAATTCCCGGATTTTTCCCCAAAATCCCCAAAGTTTCGCCCAAAATCCCCAAATTTCACCCCAAAACCCCCAAATTTTGGTTAAAAACCCCCAAATTTCACCCCCAAAATGCCAAATTTTGCCCCTAAACCCCCAAATTTTTGCCCAAAATCCCCAAATTTCACCCCCAAAATCCCAAATTTTGGGTCAAAACCCCCAAATTTTTGCCAAAAATCCTCAAATTTCACTCCAAAACCCCCAAATTTTGGTTCAAAACCCCCAAATTTTCACTCAAAATCCCCAAATTTTTGCCCTAAAACCCCAGATTTTTTCCCAAATCCCAAAATTTCCCCAAAATTCCCAAATTTTCCCCAAAATTCCCGATTTTCCCCCAAATCCCGGATTTCCCGATCCCCTCACCGAGCCGCGGGGTCCCAGGATCGGCGCCAGCGCCCCCAGCGCCGCCAGCGCCGCCCCCAGAGCGCCGCCGTCCCCCCCCGGCCGCAGCGCCAGATGGACCAGTCCGAGCAGGGCGGGGCCTCGGCGGGACAGGGCGGGGCCGGCCACGCCCACGGCCACGCCCACGCAGCGCAGCGCCCCCTGCAGGACGGAGGAGAAACGACAACAAATTGAATTTTTTTGGGGTTTTTGAGGAAAATTTTGGGGTTTTTTGGGGGGAATTTATTGAAAATATTCGGGGGGATTTTTTTTGAGCTTTTTGGGGAGTTTTTTGAGAATATTTTGGGATTTTTTGGGAATTTTTTTGGAATTTTTTTTTGAATTTTTGGGGATTTTGAAGAAATTTTGGGGGAATTTTTTGTGGATTTTCAGGGAATTTTTGGGGCGATTTTTCCGAATTTTGGGGAAATTTTTTGAGGGTGTTTTTGGGGAATTGTTTGGAATTTTTTCAGAACATTTTAGGAATGTTTTGGAATTTATTTCAAATTTTTTGAAATTCTTTCACTATTTTGTGAGATTTTTTGGGGGATTTTTTTGAGAACTTTTCAGGAAATTTCGGGGAATTTTTTGCAAATTTTTGAGGTTTTTTTTTTTAATTTCTTCAGAATTTTGGGTGAATTTTTTGAGAATTTTTGGGGAATTTTTCGGGACTGTTTCGGGATTTTTTTGGAATCTTTTGGGGAATTTTTTGGGAATTTTTTGGGAATTCTTGAGGAATTCCTTTGGAATTTTCGGGGAATTTTGGGGGATTTTTTGGAGAATTTTTTGGGGAATTTTTGGAATTTTTTTTGGGATTTTCTTGGAATTTTAGAGAATTTTTCACAAATTTTTTGAGACTTTTATTGGATTTTTTTTTGAATTTTTGGGGAAGTTTTTGGGACTTTTTTGTGAATTTTTTTGGAATTTTTTGGAATTTGTTGGGAATTTTTCTGGAATTTTTTGAGCATTTTTTGAGCATTTTTGTGGCATTTTTTGGGAAGTTTTAGGGAATTCTTGGGAAATTTTTGTGATTTTTTGAGAATTTTTGTGGAATTTTTTGGGAAGTTTTAGAGAATATTTGGAGAATTTTTTGAGGTTTTTTTGGGAATTTTTGGAGAATTTTTGTGGAATTTTTTTGGAAGATTTTTTGGGGAATTTTGGAGAATTTTTTGAGATTTTTGGGCCATTTTTTGGAAGGATTTGGGGATTTTGGGGGATTTTTTTGGGGTTTCCCACCCCAGCACAGCCCCAGCAGGGCGGGGCCTCGGGGAGAGGGGGCGGGGCCGGCCACGCCCACGGCCACGCCCACGCAGCGCAGCGCCCCCTGCAGGACAGAGGAGAAACGACAACAAATTGAATTTTTTTTTACATTTTTTGAGGAATTTTGACAAATTTTGGGTTTTTTTTTTTTTAAAAAAGTGTTTTTGGGAGGTTTGAAGGGAATCTTGGGGATTTTTGGTTTGTTGTTTTTATTTTTCAGGCATTTTTTGGGAGTTGTTTGTGGCTTTTGGAGGGGTTTTTTTTGAATTTTTGGGGGAATTTTTGAGTTTTTTGGTGTTTCCCTGAGGGATTTTAGGGCACTTTTTTAGGAATTTTTGGGGGGTTTTTGAGGGATTTTTTGGGAATTTTTTGGGAGTTTTTTGGGATTTTTTGGGGGGAGGTTTTTGAGGGATTTTTTGGGAATTTCCAGGGTTTTTAAAGAACTTTTTTGGGAATTTTTTGGGATTTCTTGAGGGGGGGGGTTGAGGGATTTTTTGGGAATTTTTGGGGATTTTTTTGGGGTTTTTTTGAGGGATTTTTTTTGGGAATTGTTTGTGGCTTTTGGATGGATTTTTAAAGAACCTTTTTAGGAATTTTTGGGGCTTTTTGAGGGATTTTAAAAATTTTTTTGGGGGGAATTTTTGAGATTTTTTTGGTGTTTTTCCAAAGGATTTTAGGGGACTTTTTTAGGAATTTCTGGGGGAGTTTTGAGGAATTTTTTGGGGAATTTTTTGAGAATTTTTTTGTGAATTTTGGGGGAATTTGGGGGGATTTTTTTGGAATTTTTTTGTGAATTTTGGGGGAATTTTGGGGGAATTTTTTGGGAATGTTAAGGGAATTTTTGAGAATTTTTTGGGGAATTTTAAAAGAATTTTGTGAGCTATTTGGGAATTTTTGGGAATTTTTTGGGCAATTTTTTGGGAATTTTTTTTTCAATTTTTGGGGTTTCTTTTTGAATGTTTTTGGATTTTTTCTGGAATTTTTTGGGGGGGATTTTTGGGGAATTTTTAGAAATATCTGGGGAATTTTTTAGGAATTTTTGTGGGTATTTTTGGGGCGTTTTTTGGGAATTTTTGGGGATTTTTGGGGGGGGGGGTTTTAGGATTTTTTTGGAATTTCCAGGGTTTTTATCTGATTTTTCGGGATATTCTTTCCAGGACTTTTTTATTATTTTTAAGAGTTTTTGGGGGATTTTTAAGATTTTTTCCTCATTTTTTCGACAGTTCTTTTTGGATATTTTTGGGGCCTGATTTTTTTAAGGATTTTTAGGAACTTTTGGAAGAATTTTTGATTTTTTTCCCAATTTTTTGCATTTTTTTCGCCTTTTTTTAGGAATTTTCGCCGATTTTTTCCATTTTTTCCCCAAATTTTTATGGGATTTTTTAAATTTAAAAACATTTTTCCCAAAATCTGGAATTTTGGGTCCTCACCTCCACTTTCCGGGGGTCCCTCGCCGCCTCCTGGATCCATTTCTCCAACGGTTCCCAAAATTTGGGGCCTCCCAGGAGCAGCAGCCGCGCCCCGAGCTGGGCCAGGGCCCCTCTGCTGCAAGAGCTGGGGGGAAAAAATCCCCAAAAATCCCAAAAAATCCCAAAGATCCCAAAAATCCCCAAAATTTGGGATGAAATCCCGCATTTTCAGCAAAAAAATCCCATTTTTTCAGCAAAAAAATCCCATTTTTTTCACTAAAATTCCCTTTTTTCCCCCAAAAAATTCCCATTTTTCGCCCAAAAATTCCCATTTTTCACCCAAAATTTCCCTTTAAGAAATTCCAAATTCCCTGCCCCCAAAATCCCCATTTTTTACCCCCCAAATTCCCCATTTTTCCCCCAAAATTCCAATTTTTGCCCGAAAAAATCACAATTTTTCCCCAAAATTCCCAATTTTTCCCCAAAACTCCCAATTTTTCCCCAAAATCCCCATTTTTCACCCCAAAACCCCCAAATTTCAGTTCCCAAAATTCCCAGAAATTCCCAAATTCGGGCTGAAATTCCCAATTTTCAGCAATAAATCCAAAATTTCCCCTTTTTTCACCAAAATCGGCCTTTTTTTAATGGAAAATTCTCATTTTTCGGGATCAAATTTTGATTTTCAACCCAAAACTCCTGAAATTCTCGGGGTTATCCCACAATTCCTCCTTTTCACCCCAAAAATTCCAATTTTTCCCCAAAAATTCCCATTTTTTACCCCAAAAATTCCAATTTTTCCCCTAAAAATTCCCATTTTTCCTCAAAAATTCACATTTTTTGCCCAAAAATTCCCATTTTTCACCAAAAAAATTCCCATTTCCCCCCCAAAAAATTCCCATTTTTCACCCAAAATTTCCCTTTAAGAAATTCCAAATTTCCCCCCCAAAATCCCCATTTTTTTATCCCAAAAATTTCGATTTTTCCCCCCCAAATCCCAATTTTTCCCCACAAAAATCCCATTTTTTACCCAAAAATCCCCATTTTTTTCCCAAAAATTCCCCGATTTTTTCCCCAAAATTCTGCCTTTTCCCCCCAAATTTTTCCCCTCCCCTCCCCCCTCCCCTTTTCCCGCCAAAATTTCCCAAATTTGGGGGGATTTTGGGGGATTTTGGCTCCTTCCACTCACTCGGTCTCGCGCTCCAGGGCCTCGACCACGACATGGGGGAGCCTGCAGGGGGCGGAGCCACAGTTAGCCACGCCCCTTATCCCTTATTACCATATATGGCCATGCTCCACCCCTTTCCACCATATATGGTCAGGCCACGCCCCCACCGGCTGAGCTGTGGTTATTTTAAGCTCCTCCCCTTTGTTAATTAATGAAGCTCCTCCCACTTATTAATTAGGCAAGCCACGCCCATTTAATCCCCCCTTATTAAATCAGCCCCACCCACTAATTAACCCTTTAATTAGGCCCCGCCCTCTCTGATAAAATCCTATGGAAGCCAAGCCACGCCCCATTTTCTGAAGCCACGCCTCCTCATTTATATGAAATGGCCACAAGCCACGCCCCCTCCATTGATTCCAATGGCCAACAAGCCACTCCCCCAACCAAAGACTTGGAGCTCCGCCCCTTTCCTCAAGCCACGCCTCCCAGTGACTCCAAGGCCCACAAAGCCCCGCCCCCTCTTATTGATTGTAATGGGAGCTAAGCTCCGCCTCTTTGACTATAGGCCACGCCCCTCCAGCTGCTTCTAATAGGCTTAAAGCTCTGCCCCCTTTTGATAAGCCACGCCCCCAATTGGCTCTAATTGCACACAGGCCACGCCCCCTCCTATTGATTTTAAAGGGGTGGAAGCTCCACCCCTTCTCCCAAAGCCACACCCCTTTCAATTTAATGGGGCTGAGACTCCGCCCTATTTCCTTAAGCCACGCCCCTCCTGTTGATGCCAGTGGCTCCTAAGCCACGCCCCCTCCCATTGACATCTATTGGGCTAAAACCCCGCCCATTTTCCCTCAAGCCACGCCCCTACAGTTGATCTTAATGGGGCTAAAGCTCCGCCCCATTTTACCAGGCCACACCCCTCAGATTGACACCAGTGGTGCCTAAGCCACGCCCCCTCCCATTGACTTCTATTGGGCTGAAACCCCGCCCAATTTCCCCAAGCCACGCCCCCTCCAATTGACATTATTTGGGCTGAAAGTCCACCCATTTTCCCCCAAGCCACGCCCACTCCAATTTACTTCTATTGGGCTGAAACTCCACCCATTTTCCCCCAAGCCACGCCCCCTCCCATTGACTTCTATTGTGCTGAAACCCCGCCCATTTTCCCCAAAGCTCCGCCCCTCTCATTGATCCTAATGGAGCCTCAGCTCCGCCCCGTTTCCTCCCAAGCCACGCCCTCTGCCATTGATCCCAATGGGGCGCAGGCCCCGCCCACCTGTCAATCAAGTCCTGGGGCAGCTTCCGGAGGCGCCTCCGCAGCAGCACGGCGGCCAAATGGCGGATCTGGGAGCCCGGGAGCCCGAGGCACCCCAAAATCACCCCAAAATACCCCAAATACACCCCAAAATCCACCCGGGAACCCCAAAATCACCCGGGAACCCCCAAATCCACCCCAAAATCCCCCAGAGTCACCCCAAAATCACCCCAAAATCACCTGGGAACCCCCAAATCCACCCCAAAATCCCCCAGAGTCACCCCAAAATCACCCCAAAATCACCTGGGAACCCCCAAATCCACCCCAAAATCCCCCAGAGTCACCCCAAAATCACCCCAAAATCACCTGGGAACCCCCAAATACACCCCAAAATCCCCCAGAGTCACCCCAAAATCACCTCAAAGTCGCCCAAATCCACCCCAAAATCCACCAAATACGCCCCAAAATCACCCTAAAACCACCCGGGAACCCCCGAATCCACCCCAAAATCACCTGGGAACCCCAAAATCCCCAAAATCCCCCCCAAATTCCCCCAGAGTCACCCCAAAATCCCCCAAATCCCCAGTCACCCCAAAACCCCCCAGAGTCACCCCAAAATCACCCCAAAATCGCCCAAATTCACCCCAAAATCCACCCGGGAAACCCCAAATCCACCCCAAAATCACCCGGGAACCCCAAAATCACCCCAAAATCCCCAGAGTCACCCCAAAATCACCCCAAAAATTGCCCAAATTCACCCCAAAATGCACCCGGGAACCCCCAGATACACCCCAAAATCACCTGGGAACCCCGAAATCACCCGGTAACCCCCAAATCACACCAAAATCACACAAATCCACCCCCAAACCCCCCAGAGTCACCCCAAAATCCACCCGGGAAACCCCAGAGTCACCCCAAAATCACCCGGAAACCCAAAAATCACCCCAAAATCACCTGGGAACCCCCAATTCCACCCCAAAATCCCTAAATCCCCAGAGTCACCCCAAAATGCCCCAAAATCACCCCCAAAACCCCCCAGAGTCACCCCAAAATCGCCCAAATTCACCCCAAAATCACACGGGAACCCCAAAATCACCCCAAAATCCACCCGGGAACCCCCAAATCACCCCAAAATCACCCGGGAACCCCCAAATCCACCCCAAAATGCCCCAAAGTCACCCCAAAAATCCCCTAAATTCACCCCAAATCCACCGGGAAACCCCCAAATCCATCCCAAATTTCACCAAATCCACCCAATAATCCACCTGGGAACTCCCAAATCCATCCCAAAATGCCCGAAATTCCCCCCAAATTCACCCCAAAATCCCTCAAATTCACCCAAAATCCAACAGGAAACCCCGAAATCCTCAAAGTCACCCCAAAATGCCCCAAAGTCTACCCAAATGCACCCCAAAATCGCCCAAATTCACCCTAAAATCCCCCCCAAAATCCCCCAAAATCCACCTGAGAATCCCCAAATCCACCCCAAAATCCACCTGGGAACCCCAAAATTCCCCAAAGTCACCCCAAAACGCCACAAATTCACCCCAAAATCCACCTGGGAACCCCAAATCCCCAAGTCACCCCGAAATTCACCCCAAAATCCACCTGGGAACCCCCAAATTCACCCAAAATCCCCAAAATTCACCCCAAAGTCCCTCAAATTCACCCAAAATCCCCCAGGAAACCCCCAAATCCACCTGGGAAGCCCCAAAATCCCTGAAATTCTCACCCAAATCCCCCTGGGACCCCCAAAATCCACCTGGGGACCCCAAATTCCCCTCAAAATCCCCCAAATTCACACCAAAATCCACCGAGGAACCACAAAATCAACCTGGGAAGCCCCAAATCCCCAAAATCCCCCCTAAATTCTCCAAATTTGCGCCACGTTCACCCTAAAATCCACCGGGAATGGCCAAAATCCCCAAATTCGCCCCCAGATCCCCTCAGGATCGCCCAAATCCCCCACAAAAATCCCCAAAATTTCCAAATCTCCCTAAAATCCGAAATCGCCCCCAAAATTCCCCCCCCCAAAACCCCAAATTTCCCCCCAAATCCCCTCAGGATCCCCCCAGTTTTCCGAAAATCCCCCAAATTCTCAGCAAAAACCCCCAGAATTCCTCCCAAAATCCCCAATTTTCCCCAAATTTCCCCCCAAAATTCCCGCCAAAACCGCGAAACTCCCGCCAAAATCCCTTCAGGGAGCCCCGGGTTCCCTCAGGCTCCCCCTAAACCCCAAAAATCCCAAAATTCCCCCCAAATTCCTGCCAAACCCCTTTAAATTCCCGCCAAACCTCACAAATTTCCCGCCAAAACCCCACAAATTTCCCGCCAAAACCCCATTGCCCCCTCCCCCCCCTCAGACCTGCGGCCTCCCCGCCCCCCTGAGCAGCTCCGCGAGGCCTTGCGGCCCCTCCGGCTCCTCCAGCGCCTCCCGCAGCCGCTCCGTGGCCTGGAAAAAATCCATAAAATTCGGTAAAAACACCGAAAATCCTTAAATTGGCCCAAATTTGCCCGAATTCGGTGAAATTCGGCGCACCTGGCGGATTTTGGCGCTGTCGGGCTCCAGGAGATCCGTCAGGATCCGCTCCAATGCGGGCGCCGCCATTTTGGAAAAGGAGGGGGCGGACATTTTGGAGCATAGAGAAAGCGGAAGCGCGGCGGAGCGCCGCCGGAAGTGCCCGTGGCTAAAGGTCGCGCTAGCTCTCCTGGAGGACTTCTCTATGGTTTTAAAGCGGTGATGGGCGGTGGGGACCGCTCTTAAAGGGGCGATGGTGGAAAGCGGCGATTTTGGGGTGAAAAATGACGGATTTGGGCAAAAAAATTGGGATAAAAACGGAGAAATTGGGGTCAGAAGGTGAGGGAGGGGTTAAAAGGGTTTTTTTGAGGGGGAAAAGGGGGTTTGGGGTGAAAAAATAGGAATTTCGGGGTTTTGAGGGAGGGTTTAAGAGTTAAAAGTGGGGATTTTGGGGTTCAACTTTTTAAATTTTGGGGCTAAAAATTGAAATTTTGGGGCCAAATTAGGGAGGTTTTTAAAAGGTCTTAAAAGGGCAACGCAGCCTGTGGGTCCCACAGCGCCCTTAAAGCGGCGATGCCATTAAAAGGGCAACATTCCCTTTAAAAGGGCAATGCCAAATACAAGTAGGGCCCACCCCAAATTTTAACCAGGAAATGACATCACGGACACAGCTATGACGTCACAAACGCGCTGCTGACGTCATCAGCGAACCTTTATTAAATAATAACGGATACACGAACGGGAAGTGACCTCAGGGAAAGGGGAAATGAGGGTGGGCGTGGCTTACAGGGAAAGGGGGTGTGGTCTGAGCATGGCCACACCCCCTCAGGGCCTGGCCACGCCCCCCCGCAGGGCCAGCACAAGATGGAGGACGGAGCCCCCCTGGATTTTGTAGTCGGCCGCTGTCTTCTCATCGTTCCTGGGGAGGAAGTCAGGGAGGCCACGCCCACTTACACAAGCCACGCCCTCCTTTAACTACCCAGAGGCCACGCCTACTGTAAATCGATTAGCCACGCCCCCTCGAGGCACCGCCAGCTGTGAGGACACACCCACTAAGCCCCGCCCCAACCACACTTTTATTCCTGTTTGCTGCCATTTTATCCCAAATTTTCCCATTTTTAACCCCTTGAACCCCTACTCTTTTTAAGCCCCTCCCCTTTAAACTCCACCCACCTAAACCCCGCCCCCAACCTCCTTTGGACCCTTCTTTAACCTAAATTTCCCATTTTTAACGCATTTCTCCCTATTTAAACCCCGCCCATTTACCCCAGGACCACGCCCCTTTCCACCTCTTTCCTTAGGCCCCACGTAAAGCTGGCCACGCCCACTTAAGCCACGCCCCATTTGCATTTTAACCTCTCTTTGGCACTATTTAAACAAAATTTCCCCATTTAAAGCCACGCCCCTTTACACCACGGCCACGCCCCTTTCTGCCTCCCTAGGTAAACCATGACCACACCCACTTAGGCCCCGCCCCTGCCGCCATTTTAACCCATTTGTTTCCATTTTAACCCAAATTTCCCCCTTTAAACCCCGCCCTTTCACCTTATAGCCACGCCCCTCCCGCTAAACCCCTCCCAGTCGTGGCCACGCCCCCTCTAAGCCCCGCCTACATCTGCTTGCCGCTGTAGATCAGCCGCTGCTGCTGGGGGGGGATGCCTTCCTTCTCCTCCACCCGCTCCTTGATGCGCTCCACCTGCACCCCGAAAAACCCCAAAAAAAACCACGCCTGAGGCACAGCTGGGGCACATCCGGGCTCTTAGGGCACAGCTGGGGCACATCTGGGCGCTTTGGGGCACATCTGGAGGCTCCGGAGGTTGAAACAACCCGGGCGCCGCCATTTTGGTGCCATAGAGAGGAGGAAGTGTGGCGGAGCGCCGCCGGAAGTGGGCGGGGCTAAAGGGCACGCAGGGCGGCTCGGAGGACTCGTCTATGGTTTTAAAAGGGCGATGCGGGGCGGGGACGATCTTAAAGGGGGGATGGGACTGGGAGGAACTGGGATGAACTGGGAGGGGACTGGGATGAACTGGGAGGGAACTGGGAGGGGCTTTGGGGTTACTGGTTTATACTGGGATGGGGTTTGGGTTTACTGGGAGGTCTCTGGGCCATACTGGTTTCTACTGGGAGGTCACTGGTTTGAACTGGGAGGGACTGGGAGGGAACTGGGCCATACTGGGAGGCGCTGGTGGCTTACTGGGCCATACTGGGAGTTACTGGGAATGGATTTGAGGTTACTGGGATGAACTGGGAGGGAACTGGGACAGACTGGGAGGGACTGGGCCATACTGGGACGGACTGGGAGGCAACTGGGACAGACTGGGATAAAATTGGGAGGGGACTGGGATTAACTGGGAGTTACTGGGATGAACTGGGACCGAATCAAGAGGAACTGGGAGGGACTGGTTTATACTGGGATGGACTGGGACGGGCTGGGAGGGGACTGGGCCATACTGGGAGGGAACTGGGACGGACTGGGAGGTATTGGGACCAGTTTGGACCATACTGGGAGGGACTGGGCTATACTGAGATGAACTGGGAGGCACTGGGAGTTACTGGGATCCCCCTGGGCCATACTGGGATGAACTGGGAGGCACTGGGATCCCCCTGGGCCATACTGGGATGAACTGGGAGGCACTGGGAGGCACTGGGATCCCCCTGGGCCATACTGGGATGAACTGGGAGGCACTGGGATCCCCCTGGGCCATACTGGGATGAACTGGGAGGCACTGGGATCCCCCTGGGCCATACTGGGATGAACTGGGAGGCACTGGGATCCCACTGGGCCATACTGGGATGAACTGGGAGGCACTGGGATCCCACTGGGCCATACTGGGATGAACTGGGAGGTACTGGGAGTTACTGGGATCCCACTGGGCCATACTGGGACGCCCCTCCCCCTTACTGGGATCAAACTGGGAGCCCCTTTGCGCTTCCCCCCCACCTCAAACCCGCCCCAAACTGGTTTAAACTGGTCCGAACTGGGAGCTCACCTTGTCCGTGGGCTCGATGTCGATCTCGATCTCTTTGCCCGTCAGCGTCTGTGGGGGGCGCCATCATCCCACAATGCACCGCGCGCTCCCCTCACGCTTCTCCCCCCCGCCAAAACCGCCCCTAAACCCCGCCGTTTTCACCCCAAACCCCCTCCGCGCCTCCCCTCCCCCCTCGGCGGCGGCGGCAAACGCCGGGATTTGCCCGAAATCCGCGGGTTTCGTCCCAAAAAAACCTTGACTTTGATGAGCATCGTGGCGGCTGCGGCGCCTTCGGAGCCGCCGGGCGGAAGCGGAAGCGAGGCCCCGCCCGCTGAGCCCGCACTACCAACCAACACCTAAAATGGCGGCCGAAGCGCTTCCGGTATGCCCGCCAATCAAAATGCCGGACCCGCCCCTTGCCAGCAGAAAAAATGGCGGCGGTTGTAGTTCCCGCAGTGCTTCCGGGCTCTGAACGAGCCTCATTGGATGGATGCGCTGTCAGTCAAAAGCGGTTTTATCCCGCCATTTTCGGGCTGCTCCATTTTGCGTCGCGGGGGGGGATACCCCAAAAATGCCTTTTTAAAACCCAAATTTAGCTGTTTAAACGCTCGGTGACGTCAATCAAGGCGCCATACCCCTCTCCCGCCGTGCTCGGCTGCGATTGGCTCATAAAATGTCCCCCAAAACCTCATTGGCTGCTCCAGCGTTCCCCCCCCCGATTAGAATGGTTCGCCCCACTCACGGTAGGGGGAGAAGCGGAGGGGGCGGAGCCTGCGGCGGCGGGGGCGGGGCTTTATCCTGAATTAATGAGTTCATAAGCATTAATTAGCAGCTTAATTAGCAAGTAAATTAGAAACACGGTTGTGGGCGTGGCTACTCACGTGGGCGTGGTTTTCTTAGGCGGGAGTGGGCGTGGAACAGGCACTGTGGGCGGAGTTTACAGCTTGTAAAAACTAAGTTTGCATATCATTACCCCGCCCACTTTAAGTCCCGCCTACCTGGGTGGCCGTGGCGAACCTCGGCGAAATAACGCTGCAGGCGAGGGAGGGGGCGTGGCTTGGAGCCCGGAGGGGCGTGGCTTCGACACAGCTGCTCCAGCTGCACCATATAAGGAAAAGGAGGCGGGGCTCAATCGAAAGGGGCGGGGTTTGCTAAAAGGGGCGGGGCTAAGGGATGCGGGCAGGATTTGGGCCAATGTTGGGGGAATTTTGGGGGAATTTTTGAGGATTTTTGGGAAAATTTGGAGGAAATTTGGGGGAAATTTTGAGGATTGGGAGAGGTTTGGGGTCAATTTGGGGGAATTTTGGGGGAATTTGTCAATTTTGGGTGAATTCTGAGCGATTTTTCTTCATTCTGGGTAAAATTGGGGTGATTTTTGTCAATTGTGGGTGAAATTTGTTCATTTTGGCTGAATTTGGGGAGACTTCCACGAATTTCTGGGTGAATTTAGTGCGAATTTTTCTTAATTTTGGTTTAATTTTCTGTCCTTTTTGTTAATTTTGAGCGGGCTTCGTTATTTCTGGGCGACTTTCGGATGATTTTCATTAATTTCAGGTGAATTTTTCGCTGTTTTGTGGCGAATTTTGTGTCATTTCGGTGAATTTTTGGCCATTTTCATCAATTTTTCAATAAAGTTTTGTAAATTTTGAATTAATTTTGCGTCATTTTTATTAATTTTCCGACATTTTTGTTAATTTTACCTCAATTTTCCACAATTTTAAAAAATTTTTCAGCGATTTTAATACATTTTGCCCAATTTTAATTAATTTTTCCTGATTTCAATTAATTTCGCTGATTTTATTAAATCTGGCTAATTTAATTAATTTTTCCTGATTTTATTTAACTTGGCTGATTTTAGTTAATTCTGCTAATTTGATTAATTTTGACTGATTTTAATTAATTTTTCCTGCTTTAATTATTTTGGCTTATCTTAATTTATTCTCTCTAATTTATTTAATTTTGCCTGATTTTAATTAGTTTTTCCTGATTTTAATTAATTTGGCTGATCTTAAATAATTCTCTCTAATTTAATTAATTTTGCCTGAATCTAATTAATTTTTCCTGATTTTAATTATTTTTCCTGCTTTAATTATTTTGTCTGATTTTAATTAGATCTGGCCAATTTAATTAAATTTGCCTGACTTTCATTAATTTTTCCTGATTTTAATTAATTTGGCTGATCTTAAAAAGGTCTGTCTAATTTAATTAATTTTGCCTGATTTTACTTAATTTTCCCTGATTTTAATTAATTTTTCCTGCTTTTAATTAACTCGGCTGATTCCAATTATTTCTGGCTAATTTAATTAATTTCACCTGATTTTAATTAATTTTTCCTGATTTAATTAACTCGGCTGATTCCAATTAATTCTGGCTAATTTAATTAATTTCACCTGATTTTAATTAATTTTTCCTGATTTTAATTAATTTCCCCCGATTTTAATCAATTCCGTGCCCCTCCCATCAATTCCGGCCCGTTCTTTCCATATAAGGCAAAAGGGGCGTGGCCACCCAGAGGAGGGGCGTGGTTTAGGGGGTGGGCGTGTCCCGCAGGCCCCGCCCCGCTCACCTGGCGCAGGTCGGGTGGGGGCAGGGCGCTCTCCAGGCGCCGCAGCAGCTCCAGGAACAGGCGGGAGAGCGCGCGGGAGAACGGGCGCCCGTACTCCTGGGGGGACTGGGATCAAACTGGGAGGGACTGGGAGGGACTGGGGGGGACTGGGAGGGACTGGGAGAGACTGGGATCAAACTGGGACAAACTGGGGGGGACTGGGAGGGACTGGGACACACTGGGGGGGACTGGGAGGGACTGGGAGCAAACTGGGACACACTGCGACAAACTGGGGGGGACTGGGAGCAAACTGGGACACACTGGGAGGGACTGGGATCAAACTGGGGGGCACTGGGGGGGACTGGGAGCAAACTGGGACACACTGGGGGGCACTGGGGGGGACTGGGAGCAAACTGGGGGGCACTGGGGGGACTGGGAGCAAACTGGGACACACTGGGGGGGGACTGGGAGGGACTGGGATCAAACTGGGAGGGACTGGGATGGACTGGGAGCAAACTGGGAGGGACTGGGATGGACTGGGAGCAAACTGGGAGGGACTGGGATGGACTGGGATCAAACTGGGACACACTGGGGGGGACTGAGATCAAACTGGGATAAACTGGGAGGGACTGGGACGCACCGGGAGGGGACTGGGACGGACTGGGAGCAAACTGGGACAAACTGGGAGGGGACTGAGATCAAACTGGGATAAACTGGGAGGGACTGGGACGCACTGGGAGGGGACTGGGGGGGACTGGGAGCAAACTGGGAGGGACTGGGAACCACTGGGAACCACTGGGGGGGACTGGGAGCAAACTGGGATAAACTGGGAGGGACTGGGGGGGACTGGGATCAAACTGGGATCAAACTGGGATCAAACTGGGATAAACTGGGACAAACTGGGAGCAACTGGGAGCGACTGGGATCAAACTGGGAGGGACTGGGGGGGACTGGAAGCAAACTGGGAGGGACTGGGAGGGACTGGGAACCACTGGGGGGGACTGGGAGGAAACTGGGAGGGATTGGGACAAACTGGGAGGGACTGGGATAAACTGGGATCAAACTGGGAGGGACTGGGAGCGACTGGGATCAAACTGGGAGGGGCTGGGATGGACTGGGAGGTTACTGGTTTATACTGGGAGGGGAATTGTGAGGTATCGTGAGGGACTGGGAGGAGCTGGAATCAAACTGGGAGGGACTGGTTTATACTGGGAGGGAACTGGGGTGAACTGGGAGGGACTGGGAGGGCACTGGGCCATACTGGTCCGTACTGGGATGAGCTGGGATGTTACTGGTTCATACTGGGATGAGCTGGGCAGGGTCAGGGCGGGGTTACTGGTTCATACTGGGATGAGCTGGGCGGGGCCAGGGCGGGGTTACTGGTCCGTACTGGTCCGTACTGGTCCGTACTGGTCTCACCTGCAGGAAGGGCTCCAGGCCCCGCCCACTTCCCAGAATTCCCAGCACCTGCTCCCGGAAGTGCTCCTCGGCCACGGCCACCAGGGGGCGCCCCTGCAGCGTCTGGGGGCGGGGCCTGACTCAGGCCACGCCTCCGTTTAGCCGTATATGGGGGCGGGGAGAGGAGGAGGGTGGGGCTGGGCTTGGCCACGCCCCTCTGGGAGGGGTTAGAGGGGAAACAGAGCCCTCCCAGTTCATCCCAGTATAAACCAGTATGGCACCAGAGCCCTCCCAGTCCATCCCAGTATAAACCAGTATGGCACCAGAGCCCTCCCAGTCCATCCCAGTATAAACCAGTATGGCACCAGAGCCCTCCCAGTCCATCCCAGTATAAACCAGTATGGCCCCAGTCCCTCCCAGTCCATCCCAGTATAAACCAGTATGGGCCCAGTCCCTCCCAGTTCATCCCAGTATAAACCAGTATGGCCCCAGAGCCCTCCCAGTTCATTCCAGTATAAACCAGTATGGCCCCAGTTCATCCCAGTTCATCCCAGTATAAACCAGTATGGCACCAGAGCCCTCCCAGTTCATCCCAGTATAAACCAGTATGGGCCCAGAGCCCTCCCAGTATAAACCAGCATGGCCCCAGAGCCTTTCCAGTTCATCCCAGTTCATCCCAGTATAAACCAGTATGGACTCAGTCCATCCCAGTTCATCCCAGTTCATCCCAGTATAAACCAGTATGGCCCCAGAGCCCTCCCAGTCCCTCCCAGTTCATCCCAGTCCATCCCAGTTCATCCCAGTATGGCCCCAGAGCCCTCCCAGTCCCTCCCAGTTCATCCCAGTATAAACCAGTATGGCCCCAGAGCCCTCCCAGTCCCTCCCAGTCTCACCCCGAGGGCGTGGCCGTTCCCCGGCCCCGCCCCCTCCGGGAAGAGCCAATCCAGCGCGTCCAGCACGGCGGGGGAGGGGCCGAGCTCCCGCAGCAGCGACGCCACCACCTGGGGGGCGGGGCCAGGCTGGGGGGGAGGAGCCTCGGGGAGGGGGCGTGGCCCAAAAGGCTCAGTGCCCGTAGAAGGAAAGGGGGCGGGGTTTAAAGGGGTGGGCGTGGCCTAGAGAGCAGATGTGTCTTTAAAAGGCAAATGGGCGGGGTTTAGATGGGTGGGTGTGGCCTGGGGTGGAGTGGGCGCGGCCTAAACATCATGATGGCTGCAATGGGCGGGGTTTAGAGGAATGGGCGTGGCCTGGATGGAGTGGGTGTGGCCTAAACCCATCAATAGGCAATATGGGAGTGGTTTGGAGGGGTGGGCGTGGCCAAAATATGTAAATAGCTGCAGTGGGCATGGCTTAAGTGGGTGGGCGTGGTCTGGCAGGGAGTGGGCGCGGCCTAATGTGAAATGGGCGTGGCCTAAATGTATTATTAGCCACGCCAGGTGAGATTTGGAGGGGTGGGCGTGGCCTAAACTCAACCTCCACAATGGGCGTGGCTTAGACGAGTGGGAGTGGCCTTAAACATGGTGGGCGTGGCCTGGGGGCAATGTGGGCGTGGCCTAAACTCATTAATAACCGCAGCAGGCAGGATTTAGAGTGGTGGGCGTGGCCTGGCAGCGAGTGGGTGTGGCCTGGCGATGAGTGGGCGTGTCCCGCGCCGGGTGGGCGTGGCCTACCTGTGCCTTCAGCCCCAGGCTGAGCCGCGCCCGGTGCTGGGGCAGCAGCAGCCCCGGGGCCCCGCCCCCGACGGCCTCCAGCAGCGCCAGGAGCCGCCCCCAGCCACGCCCGTCCAGGCCACGCCCACCGGGGCCGCTCCCCAGGAGGCCACGCCCCCTCAGCGCCCACCAGGCCCCGGCCAGGGCCAGGCGCAGGGAGGGGGAGGGGCTGGGGGAGAGACCGGGAGGGGCCGTGAGCTCCCAGTTCGGCCCAGTTCATCCCAGTAACCCCAAACCAGTAACTCCCAGTTCATCCCAGTTCATCCCAGTAACCCCAAATCCCAAACCAGGAACTCCCAGTTCATCCCAGTTCATCCCAGTAACCCCAAACCCCAAACCAGTAACTCCCAGTTCATCCCAGTAGCCCCAAATCCACTGCCCAGCCCATCCCAGTCCCTCCCAGTAACCTGAAAGCCATTCCCAGTCCATCCCAGTATGGCCCAGTGCCTTCCCAGTCCCTCCCAGTATGGCCCAGTTCAACTCAGATCCCTCCCAGTCCATCCCAGTCCCTCCCAGTTCATCCCAGTATGGCCCAGTAAGTTCCCAGTTCATCCCAGTGCCCTCCAAGTTCCTTCCCAGTCCCTCCCAGTATGGCCCAGTTCAACTCAGATGCCTCCCACTCCATCCCAGTTCCCTCCCAGTCCATCCCAGTCCATCCCAGTCCGTCCCAGTCCCCCTCCCCCTCACCTGACGTCACTCCCGCCCATCCCCAGCCGGTTCCCCGCGCTCTCCGTGACGTCACTTCCGCCCCCCGGCCCCCGCCGCGGCCCAGGCCGCTCTCGGCACCCTCCGGTAACGGCGGCGGCCGCGGCGCGCCCGAAGTGACGTCATCATCCCGCGCCCCGCCCGCGCTCGCTCCCCATTGGCCGCCGCTTCGGCCAATCCGCGGCAGGCTCCCAGCTTTCCCGCATGCCCCGCCCATTCAATGACGTCACTCGCTGCCGGGTTTTGAACTGCGCTTTATTGGCGGGCGGGAAAGTGACGTCACCGCGGGGCGGCGACGTCATCGGCGGACTGGGGCGGTCCCAGGGCTCCCAGTATGGACCAGTATAAACCAGTATGGACCAGTACAGACCAGTATAAACCAGTATGGACCAGTATGGGTCCCAGTGCTCCCAGTATGGCTCCCAAGGCTCCCAGTATGGACCAGTATGGCTCCCAGTATGGACCAGTATGGCTCCCAGGGCTCCCAGTATGACCCCAAACCCCTCCCAGTATGGACCAGTTCCCCTCCCAGTGCTCCCAGTATGGACCAGTATGGACCAGTATGGCTCCCAGTGCTCCCAGTATGGCCCCAAACCCCTCCCAGTGCTCCCAGTATGGCCCCAGTCCCCTCCCAGTGCTCCCAGTATGACCCCAGTCCCCTCCCAGTGCTCCCAGTATGACCCCAGTCCCCTCCCAGTGCTCCCAGTATGACCCCAGTCCCCTCCCAGTGCTCCCAGTATGACCCCAAACCCCTCCCAGTGCTCCCAGTATGACCCCAAACCCCTCCCAGTGCTCCCAGTACGACCCCAGTCCCCTCCCAGTGCTCCCAGTATGACCCCAGTCCCCCTCCCAGTGCTCCCAGTATGACCCCAGTCCCCCTCCCAGTGCTCCCAGTATGACCCCAGTCCCCTCCCAGTGCTCCCAGTATGGCCCCAGTCCCCTCCCAGTGCTCCCAGTATGACCCCAGTCCCCTCCCAGTGCTCCCAGTATGACCCCAAACCCCTCCCAGTGCTCCCAGTATGACCCCAAACCCCTCCCAGTGCTCCCAGTATGGCCCCAAACCCCTCCCAGTGTTCCCAGTTTGACCCCAAACCCCTCCCAGTGCTCCCAGTATGACCCCAGTCCCCCTCCCAGTGCTCCCAGTATGACCCCAGTCCCCTCCCAGTGCTCCCAGTATGACCCCAAACCCCTCCCAGTGCTCCCAGTATGACCCCAGTCCCCTCCCAGTGCTCCCAGTATGACCCCAAACCCCTCCCAGTGCTCCCAGTATGGCCCCAAACCCCTCCCAGTGTTCCCAGTATGGCCCCAAACCCCTCCCAGTGTTCCCAGTATGGCCCCAGTCCCCTCCCAGTGCTCCCAGTATGACCCCAGTCCCCTCCCAGTGCTCCCAGTATGACCCCCAACCCCTCCCAGTCCAACCCAGCGCTCCCAGTTCACCCCCCCGTGCTGCCGCCGGGCCTCCCCCCCCCTCCTCCTCCTCCTCCTGCCCCTGGCCGCGTTCCCAGTGCTCCCAGTAAGGTTCGCGGCGCTCCCAGTGAGGTTCCCAGTGCTCCCAGTATCCCCAGCGGCCGCCTGGAACTGGACGCTGCCGTGCAGGGGGGGCAGGGCGGCGCTCTCCAGCGTGGCCGCTAGGCGGCGCTGTCCGGCGCGCAGCGGCGTCACTGATTGGCTGAGCCGGAGCGTCTGCCCCGCCCCCACGGACCTGCGCCAGTACAAACCAGTATCAACCAGTATAGACCAGTATAGACCAGTATCAACCAGTATAGGGGGAAAACGGGCTCCCGGTACAGCCCAGTTTGAGATAGAGCGGTCCCGGTTCGTCCCAGTGACCCCCAAGTCCCTCCCAGTATAAACCAGTGACCCCAAACCCCTCCCAGTATAAACCAGTAACCCCAAAATCCCCTCCCAGTACAAACCAGTAACCCCAAAATCCCCTTCCAGTATAAACCAGTAACCCCTGAAACCCCTCCCAGTATAAACCAGTGACCCCAAAATCCCCTCCCAGTATAAACCAGTAACCCCAAACCCCTCCCAGTATAAACCAGTAACCCCAAACCCCTCCCAGTATAAACCAGTAACCCCAAAATCCCCTCCCAGTATAAACCAGTCCCTCCCAGTATAAACCAGTAACCCCAAAACCCCCTCCCAGTATAAACCAGTAACCCCCAAACCCCTCCCAGTATAAACCAGTAACCCCAAAATCCCCTCCCAGTATAAACCAGTAACCCCTGAAACCCCTCCCAGTATAAACCAGTAACCCCTGAAACCCCTCCCAGTATAAACCAGTCCCTCCCAGTATAAACCAGTTACCCCAAAATCCCCTCCCAGTATAAACCAGTAACCCCAAACCCCTCCCAGTATAAACCAGTAACCCCAGAAACCCCTCCCAGTATAAACCAGTCCCTCCCAGTATAAACCAGTTACCCCAAAATCCCCTCCCAGTCCCTCCCAAAGCCCCTCCCAGTACAAACCAGTAACTCCCAGTCCCTCCCAGTACAAACCAGTAACCCCAAATCCGAATTTAACCCCATTTTTAACCCATTTTTCACCCATTTTTCGCCCATTTTTCCCCATTTTCTCCCCTTTTCTCCCCTTCCCACCCCATCCCAGTCCGAACCAGTCCCTCCCAGTCCCTCCCAGTCCCTCCCAGTATAAACCAGTCCCTCCCAGTCTCACCCCAGCGACACCGGTTTGGGGCAGGAGATCCCGGCGCCCTCCATGCGCAGCGAGGCTCCGTTCAGCGGCTCCGGCAGAGGGTTCTGGAAAACCACCTGCACCGCCACCTCCTGGCCCACCACGGCCGGGCCCAGCAGCTGCGGGACACCCAAAATCCCCCGGTTTCAACCCAAAAAAAAAAAAAATCCCAACCAAAATCCCGTTTTTTACCCCCAAAAAATCAATTTTTAAATAAAAATCCCCTTTTTTCACCATTTTTAACCCTACAATCCCATTTCCCGCGCCCAGGTTCTTGTGTTTGAGCCCAAATTTCTCATTTTTAGCCTGAAATGATGTTGTTTTTGTTCAGGAAATGATGATTTTTAGCATGAAAATTGTAGGATTTGAACCAAAAATTGACAATTTTTGCCCCAAAATGTTTTGGACACCAGGTCTACCCATTGAAGTCAATGGGGAATTTTGGACACCAGGTCTACCCCCATTGAAGCCAATGGAGAACCTTGGACACCAGGTCTACCCCCATTGAAGTAAATGGGGAATTTTGGACACCAGGTCTGCCCCCATTAAAGCCAATAGGAACTTCGGACACCAGGTCTACCCCATTGAAGTCAACGGAATATTTTGGGCACCAGGTCTACCCTCATTGAAGGCAATGGGAAATGTTGGACACCAGGTCTGCCCCAATTGAAGTCAATAGGGAATTTTGGACACCAGGCCTACCCCATTCAAGTCAATGAAGATTTTTGGACACCAGGTCTACCCCCATTGAAGCCAATAGGGAATTTTGGACACCAGGTCTACCCCCATTGAAGTCAATGGGGAACTTTGGACACCAGGTCTACCCCCATTGAAGTCAATAGGGATTTTATTGTCACCAGGTCTACCCCTATAAAAGTCAATGGAGAATTTGGGACACCAGGTCTACCCCCATTAAAGCCAATGGAGATTTCGGACACGGGGTCTACCCCCATTTAAGCCAATGGGGAACTTTGGACACCAGGTCTACCCAATTGAAGTCAATAGGGTTTTTATTGTCCCCAAGTCTATCCCCATGAAAGTCAATGGAGAATTTTGGACACCAGGTCTACCCCATTGAAGGCAATAGGGATTTCAGACACCAGGTCTACCCCATTGAAGTCAATGGAATATTTTGGACACCAGGCCTACCCCATTAAACCTAATGAGCATTTAGGGACAGCGGGTCTACCCCATGCATTCCAATGGGGATTTAAGGACACCCGGTCTACCCCAATTAAAGTCAATTAGAACTTTTGGACACCAGGTCTACCCCAATAAAAGTGGGGATTTTATGGACACCAGGTCTACCCATGAAAGCCAATGGAGAGTTTTGGACACCAGGTCTACCCCCATTAAAGTCAGTGGAGAATTTCAGACCCCAGGTCTATCCTATTGACGTCAACACGGATTTAGGGATGCCAGGTCTACCCCATTAATTCCATTGGGGATTTAGGGACACCAGCTCTACCCCCATGAAACCCAAAGGGGAATTAGGGACACCAGGTCTACTCCCATTAAACCTAATCAGCATCTAGGGACACCAGGTCTACACTTTGAAGTTAACAGGGATTTAGGGACACCAGGTCTACCCCCAATAAAGCCAATGGGGAATCAAAGACACCAGGTCTACCCCCACTGAACGCAATGGAGAGTTTTGGACACCAGGTCTACCCCCAGTAAAGTCAAAGGGGATTTTATGGCTGCCAGGTCTACCCATTCAAGTCAATGGGAACATTTGGACACCAGGTCTACCCTTTTAAAGCCATTACAAATTTAAGGACACCAGATCTACCCCATTAAAGTAAAAGGGAACATTTGGACACCAGGTCTACCCCGTTAAATCCAATAGGGATTTAAGGACACCAGGTCTACCCCATTAAAGTCAATTGGGATTTCATGGACACCAGGTCTACCCTATTAAAGTCAATGGGAACATTTGGACACCAGGTCTACCCCGTTAAAGCCAATAGGGATTTAAGGACACCAGGTCTACCCCATTAAAGTCAATTGGGATTTCATGGACACCAGGTCTACCCCACTAAAGTAAATGGGAATATTTGGACACCAGGTCTACCCCATTAAAGCCAATAGGGATTGAAGGACACCAGGTCTACCCCATTGAAAGCAATGGAGAGTTTCGGACACCAGGTCTACCCCCATTAAACCCAATGGAGATTTCATCCACTCCACTACAAAAACCCCAAACCCGCCCGACCCCAAACTTTTGGGGTCACCCCCGAATTTCTGGGGTCCCCCCAGAATTTCCGGGGCTTTCCGTTACCGTCAGGGTGAGCTCGGGCGTGTGCAGCCGCACCAGCAGCTCCTTGGCCAGCACCTGGCCCGTCTCCTGCACGGCCGCCGCCACCGTCAGCTTCAGCGCGTCCTGGTCGCCCACGTGGGGCTGGTACTCGCTGTAGCTCACCGCCATGGTCACCGTGTCCTCTGCCGGGGGGGGACGTCGGGGACACCGCCAGGGATGTCAGGGACACCCCCAGGGGACACCCGTAGGGACATCATCAGGGGGACGTCGGGGACACACCCAGGGGGACATCGGGGACACATCCATGGGGACATTGGGGACACACCAAGGGGGACATCGGGGACACCCCCATGGGGACATTGGGGACACACCCATGGGGACATCGGGGACACCCCCAGGGGGACATTGGGGACACCCCCAGGGGGACATCGGGGACACCCCAGTACAAACCAGTATAAACCAGTATCAAACACTGATTTTAGCCCCGATTTCCCCCAATTTTTCCCCCTTTCGGTGCCCCAAAACCCCCCCAAACCCCGTCCCAGTCTGTCCCAGTCCCTCCCAGTACAAACCAGTATCAAACCAGTATCAAACCAGTATAAACCAGTATCAAACACTGAATTTAGCCGCGATTTTTCCCCATTTTTCTCCCTTTCGGTGCCCCAAAACCCCCCCAAACCCCCTCCCAGTCCCTCCCAGTCTGTCCCAGTCCCCCCCAGTATAAACCAGTATAAACCAGTATAAACCAGTATAAACCAGTACCAAACCAGTACAAACCAGTACAAACCAGTACAAACCAGTATGAAAATCCAACTTTCCCACCGATTTTTCCCCATTTTTCCCCCTTTCGGCGCCCCAAAACCCCCCAAAACCCCAAACCAGTACAAACCGGTACCAAACCAGCATGAACCACTACAAACCAGCGGCTCACCCTGGCCCGGGGGCAGCGTCCGGCGGTGCTGCTCCTGCCGGAAGGCGGCTCCGGCCACGCCGGTGTAGCGCACGGCGCAGAGGGAGAAGCGCAGCCGCAGCGTCCGAGGCTCCAGCCCTTGGTTCTTGACCGCCGCCCGCAGCTCCAGCTCGGCTCCGGCCACGGCGCGAACGGCCGCCACCGTCAGCGTCACCTCGCCGGCCGAGGCCGGGCCGCGCTGCCGGGGACGCGAGCCGTGGGAGGTGGCCGTGGAGACGGCGCGGCGCTCCTCCTCTGAGCCTGGCGGGGTCAAGGGGTCAAGAGTTGGGTCATTGGTTGGGTCAAGGGGTCAAGAGTTGGGTCATTGGTCAAGGGTTGGGTCAATGGTTGGGTCATTGGTCATTGGTTGGGTCAAGGGGTCAAGGGTTGGGTCATTGGTCAAGGGTTGGGTCAACTGGTCAATGGTTGGGTCATTGGTTAGGTCAAGGGTTGGGTCATTGGTCAAGGGTTGGGTCAAGGAGTCAAGGGTTGGGTCATTGGTCAAGGGTTGGGTCAAGGGGTCAAGGTTTGGGTCATTGGTCATTGGTTGGGTCAAGGGGTCAATGGTTGGGTCATTGGTCATTGGTTGGGTCACTGGTCATTGGTTGGATCATTGGTCAAGGGTTGGCTCATTGGTCATTGGTTGGGTCATTGGTCATTGGTTGGGTCATTGGTCATTGGTTGGGTCAAGGGGCCAAGGGTTGGGTCAAGTGGTCAAGGGTTGGGTCATTGGTCATTGGTTGGGTCAAGGGGCCAAGGGTTGGGTCAAGTGGTCAAGGGTTGGGTCATTGGTTATTGGTTGGGTCAAGGGGCCAAGGGTTGGGTCATTGGTCATTGGTTGGATCATTGGTCAAGGGTTGAGTCATTGGTCAAGGGTTGGGTCAAGGGTTCAAGGTTTGGGTCATTGGTTGGGTCAAGTGGTCAAGGGTAGGGTCATTGGTCATTGGTTGGGTCATTGGTCATTGGTTGGGTCAAGGGGTCAAGGGTTTGGTCAAGGGGTCAATGGTTGGGTCAATGGTTGGGTCAATGGTTGGGTCATTGGTCATGGGTTGGGTCATTGGTCATGGTTTGGGTCAAGTGGTCATTGGTTGGATCATTGGTTAGGTCAAGGGTTGGGTCATTGGTTGAGAGTTGGGTCAAGGGGTCAAGAGTTGGGTCATTGGTCAAGGGTTGGGTCATTGGTCAAGGGTTGGGTCATTGGTTGGGTCAAGGGGTCAAGGGTTAAGTCAAGGGGTCATTGGTTGGGTCATTGGTCAAGGTTTTGGTCAAGTGTTGAGTCAAGGGGTCAATGGTTGGGTCATTGGTGATTGGTTGAGTCAAGGGGTCAAGGGTTGAGTCAAGGGGTCAATGGTTGGGTCATTGGTCATGGGTTGGGTCAAGGGTTGCGTCATTGGTCAAGGGATCCAGGGTTGGGTCATTGGTCAAGGGGTCAAGAGTTGGGTCATTGGTCAAGGGTTGGGTCATTGGTCATTGGTTGGGTCAAGGGGTCAAGGTTTGGGTCATTGGTCATTGGTTGGGTCAACTGGTCAATGGTTGGGTCATTGGTTAGGTCAAGGGCTGGGTCATTGGTCATTGGTTAGGTCAAGGGCTGGGTCATTGGTCATTGGTTAGGTCAAGGGCTGGGTCATTGATCAAGGGTTGGGTCAAGGGGTCAAGGGCTGGGACATTGGTCAAGGGTTGGGTCATTGGTCAAGGGATGAGTCATTGGTCATTGGTTGGGTCAAGTGGTCAAGGGTTGGGTCATTGGTCAAGGGTTGGGTCATTGGTCATTGGTTGGGTCAAGGGGTCAAGGGTTAAGTCAAGGGTTTCTGTCAAGGGTTGTGTCCTTGGTCATTGGTTGAGTCATTGGTCAAGGTTTGGGTCAATGATTGGGTCAAGGTTTGGGTCAATGGTTGGGTCAAGGGTTGGGTCATTGATTGGGTCAAGGGTTGAGTCATTGGTCAAGGTTTGGGTCATTGGTCACGGGTGGGTCAAGGGTTGGGTCCTTGGTCAAGGGGTCAAGGGTTGAGTCAAAGGGGTCAATGGTTGGGTCAAGGGTTGGGTGATTGGTCTTTGGTTGGGTCATTGGTCAAGGGGTCATTGGTTGGGTCAAGAGTTGGGTCAAGGGTTGGGTCAAGGGTTGGGTCAAGGGTTGGGTCAAGGGTTGGGTCAAGGGTTGCATCATTGGTCATTGGATGGGTCAAGGGGTCAAGAGTTGGGTCATTGGTCATTGGTTGGGTCACTCAGGGGTCAGTGGTCAGTGGTCCTTGGTCACTCAGTGGTCACTCAGTGGTCAGTGGTCACTCAGTGGTCACTCAGGGGTCACTCAGTGGTCACTCACCCTCGGGGTGCTTGTACTGGTCAGTGATGTCACTCAGTGGTCACTCAGTGGTCACTCACCCTCGGGGTGCTTGTACTGGTCAGTGATGTCACTCAGTGGTCACTCAGCGGTCACTCAGTGGTCAGTGGTCACTCACCCTCGGGGTGCTTGTACTGGTCAGTGATGTCCACCCTGGCCGCGGAGCCGGCCGCCAGCGTGCTGCTCCTGCGGCCACTCTGTGGTCACTCAGGGGTCATTGGTCAGTGGTCAGTGGTCACTCAGGGGTCACTCAGGGTCACTCAGTGGTCACTCAGTGGTCACTCAGGGGTCATTTTTGGGTCATTTTTTGCCATTTTTGGGTCATTTTTGGGCTGATTTCGGCCGTTTTTGGGTCAGTGGTCAGTGGTCACTCAGTGGTCACTCAGTGGTCACTCAGGGGTCATTGGTCAGTGGTCAGTGGTCACTCAGGGGTCACTCAGGGCCATTTTTGGGTCATTTTTGGGTTATTTTTGGCCATTTTTGGGTCATTTTTGGGCTGATTTCGGCCGTTTTTGGGTCAGTGCTCAGTGGTCACTCAGCGGTCACTCAGTGGTCACTCAGTGGTCACTCACCCTCGGGGTGCTTGTAGTGGTCAGTGATGTCCACCCTGGCCGCGGAGCCGGCCGCCAGCGTGCTGATCCTGCGGCCACTCTGTGGTCACTCAGGGGTCATTGGTCAGTGGTCAGTGGTCACTCAGTGGTCACTCAGGGCCATTTTTGGGTCATTTTTGGGTCATTTTTGGCCATTTTTGGGTCATTTTTGGGCTGATTTCGGCTGTTTTTGGGTCATTTTTGGGCTTATTTCGGCTGTTTTTGGGTCAGTGGTCAGTGGTCACTCAGTGGTCACTCAGGGGTCATTGGTCAGTGGTCAGTGGTCACTCAGTGGTCTCTCAGGGCCATTTTTGGGTCATTTTTGGGTCATTTTTGGCCATTTTGGGGTCATTTTTGGGCCGATTTCGGCCGTTTTTGGGTCAGTGGTCACTCAGTGGTCAGTGGTCACTCAGTGGTCACTCAGTGGTCACTCAGGGTCACTCACCCTCGGGGTGCTTGTACTGGTCAGTGATGTCCACCCTGGCCGCGGAGCCGGCCGCCAGCGTGCTGATCCTGCGGCCACTCTGTGGTCACTCAGGGGTCAGTGGTCAGTGGTCAGTGGTCACTCTGTGGTCACTCAGGGGTCACTGGTCAGTGGTCAGTGGTCACTCAGTGGTCACTCAGGGCCATTTTTGGGTCATTTTTGGGTCATTTTTGGGTCATTTTTGGCCATTTTTGGGTCATTTTTGGGCTGATTTCGGCTGTTTTTGGGTCATTTTTGGGCTTATTTCGGCTGTTTTTGGGTCAGTGGTCAGTGGTCACTCAGTGGTCACTCAGGGGTCATTGGTCAGTGGTCAGTGGTCACTCAGTGGTCACTCAGTGGTCACTCAGTGGTCAGTGGTCAGTGGTCACTCAGTGGTCACTCAGGGGTCAGTGGTCAGTGGTCAGTGGTCACTCAGTGGTCACTCAGTGGTCACTCAGTGGTCACTCAGTGGTCAGTGGTCAGTGGTCACTCAGTGGTCACTCAGGGGTCACTGGTCAGTGGTCAGTGGTCACTCAGTGGTCACTCAGGGCCATTTTTGGGTCATTTTTGGGTCATTTTTTGCCATTTTTGGGTCATTTTTGGGCTTATTTCGGCCGTTTTTGGGTCAGTGGTCAGTGGTCACTCAGTGGTCACTCAGGGGTCAGTGGTCAGTGGTCAGTGGTCACTCAGTGGTCACTCAGTGGTCACTCAGTGGTCACTCAGTGGTCAGTGGTCACTCAGGGGTCACTCAGGGCCATTTTGGGGTCATTTTTGGGTCATTTTCTGCCATTTTTGGGTCATTTTTGGGCTTATTTCAGCTGTTTTTGGGTCAATGGTCAGTGGTCACTCAGCGGTCACTCAGGGTCACTCAGTGGTCACTCAGGGGTCATTTTTGGGTCATTTTTGGCCATTTTGGGGTCATTTTTGGGCCGATTTCGGCTGGTTTTGGGTCAGTGGTCAGTGGTCACTCAGTGGTCACTCAGTGGTCACTCAGGGGTCACTGGTCAGTGGTCAGTGGTCACTCAGTGGTCACTCAGGGGTCAGTGGTCAGTGGTCACTCAGGGCCATTTTTGGGTCATTTTTGGGTCATTTTTGGCCGTTTTTGGGTCATTTTTGGGCCGATTTCGGCCGTTTTTGGGTCAGTGCTCAGTGGTCACTCAGTGGTCACTCAGTGGTCAGTGGTCACTCACCCTCGGGGTGCTTGTACTGGTCAGTGATGTCCACCCTGGCCGCGGAGCCGGCCGCCAGCGTGCTGATCCGGCGGCCGATGGCGCGCTCCTCCACGTGCACCACCGCGAAGCCGCCGTGCGCCTGCCGCTGCCAGTACACCTTGTCGCTGTTCACCTGCGCAATTAACCGCCTCATTTGCATAATTAATCACCTCGCCGGGACCCCTTCCGTGCCCCGCCCCCAGCCCAGTCGTCAGCGCTGTTAATTAGGTTTGGTTTCTTGCTTAATTAGCGACGGGTTTCGGGGGGTTGAAGGGGCGCTGGCCGGCGCGCCTTGAGGGTGTTCACCTGCTCATTTGCATAGTTAATGAGCTCATTTGCATGCCTAATCACCCACTGAGAAATGGAGGTAAATATGGCTCATAATTAGGGTGAGCTCATTTGCATGTCTAATCACCCACTGAGCAATGGAGGGAAATACGGGTCATAATTAGGGTAATTAGCCCTGGGTTTTGTGTAATTAGGGCACGTCCATCACGGATGCCAGCGCACCTTCTCATGGTCCACCAGCATAATTTGCATAATTAATGAGCTCATTTGCATAGGCAACGGTTTAGCAATCTGAGGACTTAGTTATGGCTCCTAATTAGGGTAATTAGCCCCGGGTTTTGTGTAATTAGTTTTATGCCTGCCTGTACACCTTGTCACTGTTCTCCAGGGTCATTTGCATAACTAATCAGCTCATTTGCATAATCAATGAGCCAGCAGTCTGAGGGATTGTTTATGGCTCCTAATTAGGGTAATTAGCCCCGGGTTTTGTGTAATTAGTTTTATGCATGCCTGTACACCTTGGAACTAATCTCCAGCGTCATTTGCATAACTAATCAGCTCATTTGCATAATCAATGACCGGCTAATAAGGGGAATTAGTTGGAAGTCCTAATTAGGGTAATTAGCCCCTGGTTGGTGTAATTAGGGCACGTCCCTGCAGCTGCCAGCGCACCTCATTTGCATGATCATCCACCTCATTAGCATCATTAATTGCCTCATTAGCATAATTAATTCCCCTCCTTCACATTACTCCTGTAATTAGCATAAGTCACCCCTGATTTGCATATCCAGTCCATGCCCCTGCCAGCATAACTCGTTGCTGTTCACCTGCTCATTTGCATAATTAATGACCTCATTAACAACCCCATCATTAGTGCCATTGCCACGCCTCTCATTTGCATAACAAACCTGTGCTGGTGTCATTTGCATACAGAGGCCACGCCCACCACCAGAGGCACTGCTGCCGAAACACCGCTCTGCCACTCACCTGCTCATTTGCATAATTAATCACCTCGTTAGTAGTACAAAAGCACCCTGCTCATTAGCGCAAACAGCCCGCACCCAGTCTAATTTGCATAATCAGGCCACGCCCACCACCAGAAGGCACCGAGGCCATCGCGCCTTGTCGTTTTCCACCAGCTAATTTGCATAATTAACGATCTGATTTGCATATTTAGGCCACACCCACCACCTCAAGCCGCCAGTGCGCCTCCGTTGTTCAACAGCTCATTTGCATAAATAACGATCTCATCTGCATACTTAGCGATCACCCCCTTGGTGCCATTAATTACACCTGCTAATTAGCATAATCAAGCCCTCATTTGCATATTGAGGCCAAGCCTTGCAGCTCAAGCTGCCAGCAGATCGTTACTGCCCAGGCGCTCATTTCCATAATTATCAATGTCATTTGCATAATTAATTGTTACCACATAGCACCATTAAATATACTTATTGATTAGCCTAATTAAGTCCTCATTTGCATATTGGGGCCACACCCACCACTGCAACATGCCAGTGCACAAATTGTTCACCCACTCATTTGCATAACTGCCAAATCATTTGCATAATCATTTCCCCACTACATTAATAGGTATACTTTCAAATTAGCATAATCAAGCCCTCATTTGCATAATAACACCACGCCCACCACCTCAAGCCACGAGCACCTGCTCGTTGTTCACCTGCTCATTACCATAATAAACCCCTCATTTGCATAATTAATAACCCCCCCACCCCTTAGCAGCCTTAAACACACCTCCCGACCCGCCTCATTAACCCCTCATTTGCATAACCCGGCCACGCCCACCCCACCAGCAGCACCCCTCCCCTTTTCCCACCCGCTCATTTCCATATTCACCCGCCTCATTTGCATAACCACCCCCCCACCGCCCTTCAGCACCGTTACTCGTCGGCACTAACGAGGCTAATTAACGGCTCATTTGCATAATTAGCCCCACCCACCTCGGCGAAGACGAAGGGCGTGTCGTACTTGAGGAAGACTTCGCCGTTCTTGACCGCGGTCACCGAGCACGGCCCGCAGCAGAACAGGCCTGGAACCAGTATGGACCAGTATAAACCAGTATGGACCAGTATAAACCAGTACGGACCAGTATAAACCAGTATGGACCAGTACGGACCAGTATAAACCAGTATGGACCACTATAAACCAGTATGGACCAGTATGGACCAGTATAAACCAGTATAAACCAGTACGGACCAGTATAAACCAGTACGGACCAGTATGGACCAGTATGGACCAGTATAAACCAGTATGGACCAGTATGGACCAGTATGGACCAGTATGGACCAGTATAAACCAGTACGGACCAGTATAGACCAGTATGGACCAGTATAAACCAGTATAAACCAGTATGGACCAGTATGGACCAGTATGGACCAGTATAAACCAGTATGGACCAGTATAAACCAGTATAAACCAGTATGGACCAGTATGGACCAGTATGGACCAGTATGGACCAGTATAAACCAGTATGGACCAGTATGGACCAGTATAAACCAGTATGGACCAGTATAAACCAGTATGGACCAGTATGGACCAGTATAAACCAGTATGGACCAGTATAAACCAGTACGGACCAGTATAAACCAGTATGGACCAGTATGGACCAGTATAAACCAGTATGGACCAGTATGGACCAGTACGGACCAGTATAAACCAGTATGGACCAGTATAAACCAGTATGGACCAGTATAGACCAGTATAAACCAGTATGGACCAGTATAAACCAGTATGGACCAGTATGGACCAGTATAAACAAGTATGGACCAGTATGGACCAGTATGGACCAGTATGGACCAGTATGGACCAGTATAAACCAGTATGGACCAGTATAGACCAGTATGGACCAGTACGGACCAGTATGGACCAGTATGGACCAGTATGGACCAGTATAGACCAGTACGGACCAGTATGGACCAGTATAAACCAGTATGGACCAGTATAAACCAGTATGGACCAGTATGGACCAGTATAGACCAGTATGGACCAGTATAAACCAGTATGGACCAGTATGGACCAGTATAGGTGTTATAAACCAGTCCAAACCAGTCCAAACCAGTATTAACCAGTACAAACCAGTAACCCCAAACCCCTCCCAGTCCCATCCCAGTATAAACCAGTATCTTCCAGTATAAACCAGTATAAACCAGTATAACCCAGTATAACCAGTTCCTCCCAGTATAAACCAGTATCTTCCAGTATAACCCAGTCCCGCCCAGTCCATCCCAGTATAAACCAATATCTTCCAGTATAAACCAGTATAAACCAGTATAACCAGTTCCTCCCAGTATAAACCAGTATCACGCAGTATCACCCAGTATCTCCCAGTATAAACCAGTATAACCAGTCCCTCCCAGTATCTCCCAGTATAACCCAGTCCGTCCCAGTATAAACCAGTATCTCCCAGTACAACTCAGTTCCTCCCAGTACAAACCAGTATCTCCCTCCCAGTATAACCCAGTCCCGCCCAGTCCCTCCCAGTATAACCCTGAATCTTCCAGTATAACCCAGTATAACCCAGTATAAACCAGTATAACCAGTTCCTCCCAGTATAAACCAGTATAACCAGTTCCTCCCAGTACACCCCACTATCTCCCAGTAAAAACCAGTATAACCCAGTATAACCCAGTATAAACCAGTATAACCAGCCCCTCTCAGTATCTCCCAGTATAACCCAGTCCGTCCCAGTATAAACCAGTATCTCCCAGTATCTCCCAGTACAACTCAGTGCCTCCCAGTATAAACCAGTATAACCCAAAATCTCCCAGCATAACCCAGTATAAACCAGTAAAACCAGTTCCTGCCAGTATAACCCAGTATAAACCAGCATAACCAGTTCCTCCCAGTCCCTCCCAGTATAACCCAGTATAAACCAGTAAAACCAGTTCCTCCCAGTATAAACCAGTATAACCAGTCCCTCTCAGTATCTTCCAGTATAAACCAGTATAAACCAGTATAACCCAGTCCCTCCCAGTATAAACCAGTATAACCCAGTCCCTCCCAGTATAACCAGTTCCTCCCAGTATCTCCCAATATAAACCAGTATAAACCAGTATAACCAGTTAATCCTAGTATCTCACAGTATAAACCACTATAAACCAGTATAACCCAGTATAACCCAGTATAAACCAGTATAAACCAGTATAACCCAGTATAAACCAGTATAACCCAGTATAAACCAGTATAACCAGTCCCTCCCAGTCCATCCCAGTCCCACCCAGTTTGATCCCAGTTCCATCCCAGTCCCTCCCAGTATAAACCAGTAACCCCAAATCCCCTCCTAGTCCCTCCCAGTTTGTCCCAGTCCCTCCCAGTTTGATCCCAGTCCGTCCCAGTTTGTCCCAGTCCCTCCCAGTTTGATCCCAGTCCGTCCCAGTTTGTCCCAGTCCCTCCCAGTTTGATCCCAGTCCCTCCCAGTCCCTCCCAGTTTGTCCTAGTCCCTCCCAGTCCGTCCCAGTTTGTCCCAGTTTGTCCCAGTACCGCTGCTGGTCTCCTGGGGCGTGGCGTCCACCACCTGCCAGCCGTCGTAGCCCTGCGGCAGATCCGGGCGCTTCATCCAGCAGTCGTTCCACACGTGGAAGTTCCTGCACCAGTACAGACCAGTATGGACCAGTACGGACCAGTATGGACCAGTACGGACCAGTATAGACCAGTATGGACCAGTATAAACCAGTATGGACCAGTATAAACCAGTATGGACCAGTATGGACCAGTATGGACCAGTATAAACCAGTATGGACCAGTATGGACCAGTATGGATCAATATAAACCAGTATGGACCAGTATGGACCAGTATGGACCAGTATGGACCAGTATGGACCAGTATGGACCAGTATGGATCAATATAAACCAGTATGGACCAGTATGGACCAGTATGGACCAGTATAAACCAGTATGGACCAGTATGGACCAGTATAAACCAGTATGGACCAGTATGGACCAGTATGGACCAGTATGGACCAGTATGGACCAGTATGGATCAATATAAACCAGTATGGACCAGTATGGACCAGTACGGACCAGTATAAACCAGTATGGACCAGTATGGACCAGTATGGACCAGTATGGACCAGTATGGACCAGTATAAACCAGTATGGACCAGTATGGACCAGTATAAACCAGTATGGACCAGTATAAACCAGTATGGACCAGTATGGACCAGTATGGACCAGTATGGACCAGTACGGACCAGTATAAACCAGTATGGACCAGTATGGACCAGTATGGACCAGTATAAACCAGTATAAACCAGTATGGACCAGTATGGATCAATATAAACCAGTATGGACCAGTATGGACCAGTAGAAACCAGTATAAACCAGTATGGACCAGTATGGACCAGTACGGACCAGTATGGACCAGTATAAACCAGTATGGACCAGCATGGACCAGTACAGACCAGTATAAACCAGTATGGACCAGTACGGACCAGTATAGACCAGTATGGACCAGTACAGACCAGTATAAACCAGTATAAACCAGTATGGACCAGTATAAACCAGTATAGACCAGTACAGACCAGTATGGACCAGTATAAACCAGTATGGACCAGTATAAACCAGTATGGACCAGTACAGACCAGTACGGACCAGTATGGACCAGTATAAACCAGTATAGACCAGTACAAACCAGTATGGACCAGTATGGACCAGTATAAACCAGTATAGACCAGTATGGACCAGTATGGACCAGTATAAACCAGTATGGACCAGTACGGACCAGTATGGACCAGTATAAACCAGTATAAACCAGTCCAAACCAGTAACCCCCATTCCCCCACTTTTAACCCTTTATTTCCCCCATTTTCCCCCGTTTTTCGCCCTTTTTTCCCCGTTTTTTCGCCGTTCCCCCCCTCCCAGTATAAACCAGTATAACCCAGTATAAACCAGTATAAACCAGTACCAGACGGAGTCGGTGTTGAGGCGCTCCAGGGGCCGCATGGCCTCGTCCAGGTAGATGTCGGTGGTCAGCGAGGTGTCGGTGTCGTGCGCCGAGTTGTAGTTGGTCACCGTGCGGGTGGGGAGGCCCAGGCAGCGCAGCACTGACCAGTACAAACCAGTACGGACCAGTAAGAACCAGTACAAACCGCTTTGGACCAGTATAAACCAGCACAAACCAGTATAAACCAGTACAAACCAGTATAGAGCAATATAAGTCAGTTTGAAGTGGTTTAAGCTGCTATAAACCACTGTAAAATGGAGGTGGGGACTGGGGTGCTACCAGTATGGACCAGTATAAACCAGTATGGACCAGTGTGGACCAGTATGGACCAGTACGGACCAGTATAAACCAGTATGGACCAGTATAAACCAGTATGGACCAGTATGGACCACTGTGGACAAGTGTGGACCAGTATGGACCAGTATAAACCAGTATAGACCAGTATAAACCAGTATAAACCAGTATGGACCAGTATGGACCAGTATGGACCAGTATGGACCAGTATGGACCAGTATAAACCAGTATGGACCAGTATGGACCAGTATGGACCAGTATGGACCAGTATAAACCAGTATGGACCAGTATGGACCAGTATGGACCAGTATGGACCAGTATGGACCAGTATAAACCAGTATGGACCAGTATAAACCAGTATGGACCAGTATGGACCAGTATAAACCAGTATGGACCAGTATGGACCAGTATGGACCAGTATGGACCAGTATAGACCAGTATAAACCAGTATAAACCAGTATGGACCAGTGTGGACCAGTATGGACCAGTACGGACCAGTATGGACCAGTATGGACCAGTATAGACCAGTATGGACCAGTATGGACCAGTATAAACCAGTATAGACCAGTATAGACCAGTATGGACCAGTATAAACCAGTATGGACCAGTATGGACCAGTATAGACCAGTATGGACCAGTATAAACCAGTACTGACCAGTATAGACCAGTATGGACCAGTATAAACCAGTCCAAACCAGTAATCCCAACTCCCATTTCCCCCATTTTTAACCCTTTATTCCCCACATTTTCCGCCGTTTTTCACCATTTTTTCCCCTTTTTGCCGTTTTTCCACCGTTTCTCCCCGTTTTTTGGCCGTCTCTCCCCTCCCAGTCCCTCCCAGTATAAACCAGTCCAAACCAGTAACCCCAAATCCAAATTTCCCCCCTTTTCCCCCAATTTTTCCTCAGTTTTTGCCCGTTTCCCCCCATTTTTCACCATTTTTCGCCATTTTTTCACCGTTTCTCCCCGTTTTTCCACCGTCTCTCCCCTTCCCAGTCCCTCCCAGTATAAACCAGTACAAACCAGTAACCCCAACTCCCATTTCCCCCATTTTCCCCCAATTTTTCCCCATTTTTCACCATTTCCCCCCATTTTTCACCATTTTTCGCCGTTTTTCACCATTTTTTCCTGTTTGTGCCGTTTTTTCACCATTTCCCCCCGTTTTTTCGCCGTTTCTCCCCTCCCAGTTCCTCCCAGTACAAACCAGTAACACAAAACCCAGATTTTCCCCATTTTTAACCCTTTCTCCCCCATTTTTAACCCTTTCTCCCCACATTTCCCCCATTTTCCTCTGTTTTTTGCCGTTTTTCACCATTTTTTGCCCGTTTTTCACCGTTTTTTCCACCATTTCTCCCCGTTTTTTGGCCATTTCTCCCCTCCCAGTCCCTCCCAGTATAAACCAGTACAAACCAGTCACCCCAACTCCCATTTCCCCCATTTTCCCCCAATTTTTCCCCATTTTTCACCATTTTCCCCCATTTTTCCCCCTTTTTTTGCCGTTTTTCACCTTTTTTCACCGGTTTTTGCCATTTTTTCGCCGTTTCTCCCCTCCCAGTCCCTCCCAGTATAAACCAGTACAAACCATTAACCCCAACTCCCATTTCCCCCATTTTCCCCCAATTTTTCCCCATTTTTCACCATTTTTCCCCATTTTTCACCATTTTTTGCCGTTTTTCACCGTTTTTTCACCGTTTTTCACCATTTTTTCACCGTTTTTTGCCATTTTTTCGCCGTTTCTCCCCTCCCAGTCCAAACCAGTCCAAACCAGTAACCCAAAATCCAAATCTCCCCTCTTTTCCCCTAAATTTTCCTCATTTTTAACCCTTTCTCCCCCATTTTTCGCCGTTTTTCACCATTTTTTGCCGTTTTTCGCCGTTTTTCACCGTTTTTGCCATTTTTCTGCCGTTTCTCCCCTCCCAGTCCCTCCCAGTATAAACCAGTACAAACCAGTCACCCCAACTCCCATTTCCCCCATTTTCCCCCAATTTTTCCCCATTTTTCACCATTTTTTGCAGTTTTTCACCGTTTTTCGCCGTTTTTCACCGTTTTTTGCCATTTTTTCGCCGTTTCTCCCCTCCCAGTCCCTCCCAGTATAAACCAGTACAAACCAGTCACCCCAACTCCCATTTCCCCCATTTCCCCCCAATTTTTCCCCATTTTTCACCATTTTTTGCCCGTTTTTCGCCGTTTTCCCCCATTTTTTGCTGTTTTTCACCGTTTTTTTCGCCGTTTTCCACCATTTTTCGCCGTTTTTTCACCGTTTCTCCCCGTTTTTTCCACCGTCTCTCCCCTTCCCAGTCCCTCCCAGTATAAACCAGTCCAAACCAGTCACCCCACCTCCCATTTCCCCCATTTTCCCCCAATTTTTCCCCCATTTTTCACCATTTTTTGCCCGTTTTTCGCCGTTTTTCACCATTTTTTCAGTGTTTTTCACCATTTTTTCACCGTTTCTCCCCATTTTTCCGCCGTCTCTCCCCTCCCAGTCCCTCCCAGTATAAACCAGTACAAACCAGTCACCCCACCTCCCATTTCCCCCATTTTCCCCCAATTTTTCCCCATTTTTCACCATTTTTGCCCGTTTTTTGCCGTTTTCCCCCATTTTTTGCCGTTTTTCACCGTTTTTTTCGCCATTTTTTCACCGTTTTTCCACCATTTCGCCCCTCCCAGTCCCTCCCAGTATAAACCAGTACAAACCAGTCACCCCAACTCCCATTTCCCCCATTTCCCCCCCCCAATTTTTCACCATTTTTTGCCCGTTTTTCACCGTTTTTTCCACCGTTTCTCCCCGTTTTTTGGCCGTCTCTCCCCTCCCAGTCCCTCCCAGTACAAACCAGTCCAAACCAGTAACCCCAATTCCAAATTTCCCCCCTTTTCCCCCAATTTTTCCTCATTTTTTGCCCGTTTCCCCCCATTTTTCGCCGTTTTTCACCATTTTTTGCCCGTTTTTCACCGTTTGTCCCCGTTTTTCCGCCGTCTCTCCCCTCCCAGTCCCTCCCAGTATAAACCAGTACAAACCAGTCACCCCAACTCCCATTTCCCCCATTTTCCCCCAATTTTTCCCCATTTTTCACCATTTTTTGCCCGTTTTTCACCGTTTTTTCACCGTTTTTCGCCGTTTTTCCACCGTCTCTCCCCTTCCCAGTCCCTCCCAGTATAAACCAGTACAAACCAGTCACCCCAACTCCCATTTCCCCCCATTTTCCCACAATTTTTCCCCATTTTTCACCATTTTTTGCCCGTTTTTTGCCGTTTTTCACCATTTTTTCAGTGTTTTTCACCGTTTTTTCACCGTTTCTCCCCGTTTTTTCGCCGTCTCTCCCCTCCCAGTCCCCTCCCAGTATAAACCAGTACAAACCATTAACCCCAGCTCCCATTTCCCCCATTTTCCCCCAATTTTCCCCCATTTTTCACCATTTTTTGCCCGTTTTTTGCCCGTTTTTCACCATTTTTTCACTGTTTCTCCCCGTTTTTTCGCCGTTTCTCCCCTCCCAGTCCAAACCAGTCCAAACCAGTAACCCAAAATCCAAATCTCCCCTCTTTTCCCCCAAATTTTCCTCATTTTTAACCCTTTCTCCCCCATTTTTCGCCGTTTTTCACCATTTTTTTCGCCGTTTTTCACCATTTTTTGCCCGTTTTTCACCGTTTTTTCACCGTTTCCCCCCGTTTTTCCGCCGTCTCTCCCCTTCCCAGTCCCTCCCAGTATAAACCAGTACAAACCAGTCACCCCAACTCCCATTTCCCCATTT
>NW_024037447.1:798791-845286 GCF_015832195.1 Motacilla alba alba
AATTAGCATAGCAATGGCGTGGCCTTGATTGCGCTAGCCACACCCCCTCATTAGCATAAATCACTCACCTCCCTCATTACCGTAGCCACACGTCCTCATTTACATAATCCAATTACTATCCCTCATTTGCATAACACTAGCACCACCCTTATTAGCATAGCACACCTCCTCATTACCATAGTTCACCCACCACCCTCATTAGTGTAGCCACACCTCATTTGCATAACCCAATTATTATCCCTCATTTGCGTACCCCAGCACCACCCTCCTTAGCATAACACACCCCCTCATTAGCATATCATACCCCCTCATCAGCATGTCACACCCGCTCATTAGCATAACACTGCCTGCATTGCTATAGCCACATCCAGTCATTAGCATAACAGAATCACCACTACTCATTAGCATAACGGTCGTGGTGCAAGCCACGCCCCCTAATTAACATATCACAAAACAGCCCTGCCCTTCATTATTATACCATCCCCAAGCCCCGCCCCTCATTGCTGCACATCTGCCTCATTAGCATAACCCTGCCCTCATTGTGACTGCCTCATTAGCATAACCCCACCCTCATTACTATGACATCACCTCACTGTAACCCACCTCTCATTACCATAATCCATGCCCTCATTAGCATAACCCCGCCCTTTTCCCCTTTTAGGGCGGGGCTTGCTGAGGGGCGCCGTGCCGCCGAGGCCGAAGCCGCCATCTTGGGGGCGGAGCTTGCGGCGCTGCGGGGGCTGGGCCCGGAGTTCCGGGCGCTGGCGCTGGAATTGGGGCGGATCCGGCAGGAATCGGCCCGCAAGGGCTGGGCCCTGCGCCAGCTCCGCCCCCCGCCCCCGTGACGTCACTGCACCTCATTAAAATACCGCCGGCACGGCCCACTGCCTCGGCCTCTGTCCTTGTGTGGGCGTGGGTGGGGATGATTGACAAGTAGCAGCGGGCGGGGCACAGCGAATGATTGACAGCTCACACCGCTTGCCTATTGGCTTGCTGCGTGTGATTGGCAGGTAGGGCACGCCCTCTGACCCTAAGTCGGTCGTGATTGACGGCTCGCAGAGCGCTCTGATTGGCTCAGAGCCTCTTATGGGCGTGCACAACGCCCTCTGCGTTGATTGACAGCCGAGAGCGCGTTCCTATTCGCCCATACTCCAGGAGGGCGGAGTTAACCCTCCCGCCACTGCTTTGATTGGCAGCCAGTACCGCGCTCCCATTTGCTCTGGTTTTCCCGCCTCCACCGTGATTGACACCTCTCCTCGCTCTCCCATTGGTTCCGTGGAGCCCCTTGTGGGCGGGTACAGCGCTGCGATTTGATTGACAGCCCCGTTCCGTCATTCCATTGGCTGCGCGGGAGGCGGGCTAGGCGCTGATTGGCCGCCGCCTCACGGAGGGGGCGGGAGCAGAGGCGCAGCGATGGCGGCGGGTCCGGGAGCAGCGGGCACCGCTCGCGTCTCCTCAGGCCGGGACCTGAGCTGCGTGCCGGAGGTGGCGGGAGCGCTGGGGGCCGTGGCCAGGCAGGGGTGAGACTCGGATCCCCCAAAACCCAAAAAAATCCAAAAAATCCTACTCGGGGACCCCCAAAAACCGACCCCGAAATGCCCCTCGTGTTCCCGGGGGGGCCCAAAGGTCCCGCAGCATCCCGGAATTCCTTCAGAGATCCCCAGGTTCTCCTCTAATTCCCTCAGATCCCCTCAGGGACCCCAAAATTCCCCCAGAGACCCTCGAATCCCCTCAGGGATCCCCAAAATCCCCTCGGGATGCCCCGAATTCCCTCAGGGACCCCCAGAATTCCCTCAGGAATCCTCAAACTCCATCAGAGACTCCCAAATTTCCCCAAGGTCCCCTCAGGGACCCCCAAATTCCTCCCAGATTCCCTCAAATTCCCTCAGGGACCCCCAAATTCCCTCAGGAATCCCCAGAATTCCCTCGGGGACCCCAAAATTCCCTCAGGGATCCCCAAATCCCGTCAGGAATCCCCAAATTCCCTCAGGGATCCCCAGAATTCCCTCAGGAATCCTCAAACTCCATCAGGGACCCCCAAATTCCCCCAAAATTCCCTCAGGGGTCCCCCAAATTCCCTAAATCCCCTCAAGAATCCCCAAAATCCCCTCAGTGACCCCCAAATTCCCCCAAAATTCCCTCAGGGATCCCCCAAATTCCCTAAATTCCCTCAAGAATCTCCAAAATCCCTTCAAGGATCCCCTAATCCCCTCAGAGACCCCCAAGTTCCTCCCAGATTCCCTCAAATTCCCTCAGGGACCCCCAAAATCCCCTCAGGAATTGTCAAATCCCCTCAGGAATCACCAAAATTCCCTCAGGGACCCCAAAATTCCCTCAGGGATCCCCAAAATTCCCTCAGGGATCCCCAAATTCCCTCAGAGATCCCCAAAATCCCTTCAAGGATCCCCAAAATTCCCTCAGGAATCCCCAGAATTCCCTCAGGAATCCCCAGAATTCCCTCAGGGATCTCCAAATTCCTCTCAGGGATTTCCAAAATCACCTCAGGGACCCCCAGGTCCCCTCAGGGACCCCAAATCTCCTCAAGGACTCCCAAATTCCCCCAAAATTCCCTCAGGAATTGTCAAATTCCTTCAGGAATCCCTGAAATTCCCTCAGGAATCCCCAAACCCCCTCAGGGACCTCAAAATTCCCTCAGGGACCCCCAACTCGCTCCCCAGAAATGGCCTCCCAGTTTGATCCCAGTCCCTCCCAGTTTGATCCCAGTCCCTCCCAGTTTGATCCCAGTCCCTCCCAGTTTGCTCCCAGTCCCTCCCTGTTTATCCCAGTATATCCCAGTCCATCCCAGTTTGATCCCACTCCATCCCAGTCCCTTCCAGTCCATCCCAGTTTATCCCAGTTTGATCCCAGTCCCTCCCAGTCTCTCCCAGTTTGCTCCCAGTCCCTCCCAGTTGCTCCCAGTTTGATCCCAGTCCCTCCCAGTTTGATCCCAGTCTCTCCCAGTTTATCCCAGTCCCTCCCAGTTTGATCCCAGTCCCTCCCAGTCCATCCCAGTTTGATCCCAGTCTCTCCCAGTCCATCCCAGTCCATCCCAGTATATCCCAGTCCATCCCAGTCTCTCCCAGTCTCTCCCAGTTTGATCCCAGTCCCTCCCAGTTTGATCCCAGTCTCTCCCAGTTCATCCCAGTCTCTCCCAGTTTGCTCCCAGTCCCTCCCAGTCCCTCCCAGTTTGATCCCAGTCCCTCCCAGTTTGCTCCCAGTCCCTCCCAGTTTATCCCAGTCCATCCCAGTTTGCTCCCAGTCGCTCCCAGTCGCTCCCAGTATATCCCAGTCTCTCCCAGTTTGCTCCCAGTCCCTCCCAGTCCCTCCCGGTCCCTCCCAGTCGCTCCCAGTGGCTCCCAGTCCCTCCCAGTCCATCCCAGTCCCTCCCAGTATATCCCAGTTTGCTTCCAGTGGCTCCCAGTCCCTCCCAGTATATCCCAGTCGCTCCCAGTCCATCCCAGTCTGAACCCAGTCCCTCCCAGTTTATCCCAGTCTCTCCCAGTCGTTCCCAGTCCATCCCAGTCCATCCCAGTCCCTCCCAGTTTGATCCCAGTTTGCTCCCAGTCGCTCCCAGTGGCTCCCAGTCCCTCCCAGTCCCTCCCAGTTTATCCCAGTTTGATCCCAGTTTGCTCCCAGTCCCTCCCAGTCCATCCCAGTCCCTCCCGGTCCGTTCCAGGTTCGATTTCCTGTGCATCCCAGTCCCTCCCAGTATATCCCAGTATATCCCAGTATATCCCAGTATATCCCAGTTTGATCCCGGTCCGTTCCAGGTTCGATTTCCTGTGCATCCCAGTCCCTCCCAGTATATCCCAGTATATCCCAGTTTGATCCCAGTCGCTCCCAGTCGCTCCCAGTCCCTCCCAGTCCCTCCCAGTCCATCCCAGTTTATCCCGGTCCGTTCCAGGTTCGATTTCCTGTGCATCCCGCTCTTCCACCCGCGGCACCGGCGCGAGTTCGTGGCGGCGCCGGCGCGGGCGCGGCCCGGCCCCCAGACCCGCTCCGACCTGGTGCTGGCCGGCCGCGGTGAGACTGGTTCTTACTGGTTTATACTGGGAGACACTGGGAGGGGTTTTTGGGGCGGTTTGGGGGCATTTTGGGGCGGTTTGGGGGGATTTTGGGGCACTAAAAGGGGCAAAACCGGGGAAAAATTGACATTAAAGTCGAGTTTTGATACTGGTTTATACTGGTTTGATACTGGTTTGATACTGGTTTGTACTGGTTTATACTGGTTTGATACTGGTTTATACTGGGAGCCACTGGGAGGGGATCTGGGGCGGTTTGGGGGGATTTTGGGGCACTAAAAGGGGCAAAAATGGGGAAAAAATTGACATTAAAGTTGAGTTTTGATGCTGGTTTGTACTGGTTTATACTGGTTCATACTGGTTTATACTGGTTTGTACCGGTTTATACTGGGAGGGGGTTTGGGGCAGTTTGGGGGGATTTTGGGGTGGTTTTGGGGCACTAAAAGGGTCAAAAATGGGGAAAAAAATGGGTGTTTGGGTTGGGTTGTGATACTGGTTTATACTGGTTTGATACTGGTTTGATACTGGTTTATACTGGTTTGATACTGGTTTATACTGGGAGGCACTGGGAGGGGATCTGGGGTGGTTTGGGGGGGATTTTGGGGCGGTTTGGGGCGGTTTTGGGGCACTAAAAGGGGCAAAAATGGGGAAAAAATTGACACTAAAGTTGAGTTTTGATACTGGTTCATACTGGTTTATACTGGTTTGATACTGGTTTATACTGGTTTGATACTGGTTTATACTGGGAGGGGGTTTGGGGCAGTTTGGGGGGATTTTGGGGTGGTTTTGGGGCACTAAAAGGGGCAAAAATGGGGAAAAAATGGGTGTTTGGGTTGGGTTGCGATACTGGTTTATACTGGTTTGATACTGGTTTGTACTGGTTCATACTGGTTTGATACTGGTTTATACTGGGAGCCACTGGGAGGGGATCTGGGGCGGTTTGGGGGCATTTTGGGGCGGTTTTGGGGCACTAAAAGGGGCAAAAATGGGGGAAAAATTGACATTAAAGTCAAGTTTTGATGCTGGTTTGTACTGGTTCATACTGGTTCATACTGGTCTATACTGGTTCATACTGGTTTATACTGGTTCATACTGGTTCATACTGGTTTGTACTGGGAGGGCGCTGGGGGGGTGTCCCAATGGGATTTAGGGATAAATTCTGGGGTGAATTTGGGGGATTTTTGAGGTCAATTTGGGGGATTTTGGGCCAATTATGGGGATGGATTTCGGGGTCAGTTTGTGGAATTTTGGGGTGAATTTTGGGGTGAATTTTGGGGATTTTTGGGATGAATTTTGGGGTGAATTTGAGCGGTTCTGGGGTGAATTTGGGGAGATTTCAGGGTGAACTTTGGGGCATTTTGGGGTGAATTTTGGGATGAATTTGGGGGATTTGGGGCCAATTGTTTTGGGGTGAATTTTGGGTGAATTTGGGGATATTTTTTGGGGATATTTTGGGGTGATTTTGGGGTGAATTTTGGGATAATTTTGGGGTGAATTTGGGGTAAATTTTGGGGTGAATTTTGGGATGAATTTGGGATGAATTTTATGTGATTTTTGGGGTGAATTTTGGGGTGAATTTTTGTGAAATTTGGGGTGAATTTGTGTAATTTTGGGATAAATTTAGGTCATTTTGGGGTGGTTTTTGGGATAGTTTTCTGGGATTTTGGGGTGAGTTTTGGGGTGGATTTTGGGGTGGATTTTGTGTAATTTTGGGATGAATTTCGGGTGAATTTTGGGATAGTTTTGGGGCATTTTGAGGTGAATTTGGGGATAATTTTGAGGTGAATTTTGGGTGAATTTTGGGATGAATTTGTGTAATTTAGGGGTGAATTTTGGGATGAATTTCGGGTGAATTTTGGGATAATTTTGGGGCATTTTGAGGTGAATTTGGGGATAATTTTGGGATGAATTTTGGGGTAATTTTTGGGATGAGTTTTGGGATGAATTTGTGTAATTTAGGGGTGAATTTTGGGGTGAATTTTGGGATAATTTTGGGGCATTTTGAGGTGAATTTGGGGATAATTTTGGGGTGAATTTTGGGGTGAATTTTGGGATTAATTTTGGGGCACTTTATGGTGAATTTTGGGGTAACTTTGGGATGAATTTGGGGTGAATTTGGGGGATTTGGGGGTGAATTTTGGAATGAATTTGGGGCATTTTGGGGTGAATTTTGGGGTAATTTTGGGGATGAATTATTGTCAATTTTGGGGTAAATTTTGGGAATAATTTTGGGGTGAATTTTGGGATGAATTTGTTTAATTTTGGGGTCAATTTTGGGGTGAATTTTGGGTGAAATTTGGGGTGAATTTTGGGATTAATTTGTGTAATTTTGGGATGAATTTTGGGGTGAATTTTGGGATAATTTTGAGGTGAATTTTGGGTGAAATTTGGGGTGAATTTTGGGATTAATTTGTGTAATTTTGGGATGAATTTTGGGGTGAATTTTGGGGCATTTTGGGCTGAATTTTGGGATGAATTTGTGTAATTTTGAGCTGGATTTTGGGCTGAATTTGGGGGATTTTGGGGTGAATTTTTGGCTAAATTTTGTTGAATTTTGGGGTGAATTTGGGGTGAATTTTGGGATGAATTTAGGGTGAATTTTGGGGTGAATTTTGGTTTGAATTTGTGTAATTTTGGGGTGAATTTGTGTAATTTTGGGATGAATTTGGGGTGAATTTGGAGGATTTTGGGGTGAATTTGGGGGTGAATTTTTGGATTGAATTTTGGGTTGAATTTTGGGATAAATTTGGGGCATTTTGGGATGAATTTTGGGGCATTTTGGGATGAAGTTTGGGGTGAATTTGGGGGTAATTTTGGGGTTTTTGGGGCAGACTGGAACACGCTGATCGTGGGGAAGCTGTCGCCCTGGATCCGCCCGGATTCGCCGCTGGAGCACGTCAGGAAGAACTCCCAGAAGGTGAAATTGGGGCATTTTCTCCAATTTTTGGGAATTTCAGGGCATTTTGGGAATTTTTAGGGAATTCTCAGGGGATTTTTGGGGCATTTTCCCCATTTTTAGGGAATTTTCAGGGCATTTTTGGGGCATTTTTGGAATTTTCAGGGCATTTTTGGAGGATTTTCTGAATTTTTAGGGAATTTTCAGGGGATTTTGGGGCATTTTGGGAATTTTTTGGGAATTTTTGGGGCATTTTTGGAATTTTTAGGGAATTTTCAGGGGAATTCGGAGAGTTTTCCCAATTTTATGGAATTTTCAGGGGATTTTTGGGGGATTTTCCCAATTCTTAGGGAATTTTCAGGGGATTTCAGGGCATTTGGGGAATTTTTAGGGAATTTTCAGGGAAATTTGGGGCATTTGGGGAATTTTTGAGGAATTTTGAGGGCATTTTTTAGATTTTTTTTGGGAATTTTGAGGGAATTTGGGGAGGAATAAGAAGATTTTTTGGGGGATTTTTGTGGGAATTTTGGGATTTTTGGGAGAAATTTGGGAATTTTTTTGGGCTTTGGATTTTTGGGACAATTTTGGGATAATTTGGGGATAATTTAGGAAATTTTTGGTTCCAAGACTGGATTTTGGGCTGAATTTGGGGTGAAATTTCCCGAATTTCGCTCAATTCCGGGTGGGATTTTTGGGGGAATTTTAGGATTTTTGGGGGAATTTTGGGAATTTTGGGGCAATTTTGCGATCACTTTGGAATTCTGGGATAATTTTGGGAATTTTTGGTCCCAAGACCTGGATTTTGAGCTGAATTTTGACGAACTTGGGCTGAAATGTTCCTGATTTCGCTCCGTTTTGGGTGGGATTTTTGGGGGAATTTTGGGATTTTCGCGGGAATTTCGGGATTTTTGGGGGAATTTCAGGATTTTCGTGGGAATTTCGTGATTTTTGGGGGGATTTTTGTGGGATTTTTGTGGGAATTTCGGGATATTTTTTGCGTGAATTTTGTAATTTTTGGGGGGAATTTCAGGATTTTTGGGGGAATTTCAGGATTTTTGTGGGATTTTTGCAGGGAATTTTGGGATTTTTGTGGGATTTTTGCAGGGAATTTCGGGATTTTCGCGGGAATCTCGGGATTTTCGTGGGAATCTCGGGCTCTTTTCGGGGGCAATTTCGGGATTTTTGTGGGAATTTCGATATTTTCACGGGAATTTGGGGATTTTCGTGGCAATCTCAGGATTTTCGTGGGAATCTCGGGCTCCTTTCGGGGGGATTTCGGGATTTTTGTGGGATTTTTGTGGGAATTTTGTGATTTTTTGTGGGAATTTTGTGACTTTTTGTGGGAATTTGGTGATTTTCGCGGGAATCTCGGGCTCTTTTCGGGGGAAATTTTGTGATTTTTGTGGGAATCTCAGGATTTTCATGGGAATTTCGCAATCATTTTGTGGGAATTTTGCGATCTCTTCGGGGGGAATTTTGGCATTTTTGCGGGAATCTCGGGATTTTCGCGGGAATCTCGGGCTCTTTTCGGGGGGAATTTGGGGATTTTTGTGGGAATCTCGGGATTTTTGTGGGGAATTTCGTGATTTTCATGGCAATCTTGGGATTTTTGCAGGAATCTCGGGCTCTTTTTGGGGAAATTTGGGGAGTTTTGTGGGAATTCCGTGATTTTCGTGGGAATTTCAGGCTTTTCGTGGGAATCTTGGGCTCTTTTCGGGGGCACTTTGGGGATTTTGGGCGGAATTTCGGGATTTTTGTGGGAATTTCGGGATCTTTTTGGGGGGAATTTCGCGCTTTTCGCGGGGATCTCCGGATTTTCGCGGGAATCTCGGGCTCTTTTCAGGGGGAATTTGCGGATTTTTGTGGGAATCTCGGGATTTTTGTGGGGAATTTCGTGATTTTCATGGCAATCTTGGGATTTTTGCAGGAATCTCGGGCTCTTTTTGGGGAAATTTGGGGAGTTTTGTGGGAATTTCGTGATTTTCGTGGGAATCTCGGGCTTTTCGCGGGAATCTCGGGCTCTTTTCGGGGGCACTTTGGGGATTTTGGGCGGAATTTCGGGATTTTTGTGGGAATTTCGGGATCTTTTTGGGGGGAATTTCGCGCTTTTCGCGGGGATCTCCGGATTTTCGCGGGAATCTCGGGCTCTTTTCGGGGGGAATTTGGGGATTTTGGGGGGAATTTCTGGATTTTTGTGGGAATCTCAGGATCTTTTTGGGGGAAATTTCGGGATTTTCGTGGGAATTTCGGGATTTTTGTGGAAATTTCGTGATATTTTCGGGGGGAATTTTGGGATTTTCGCGGGAATCTTGGGATTTTCGTGGGAATCTCGGGATCTTTTTGGGGGAAATTTTGGGATATTTGTGGGAATTTGGGGATTTTTATGGGAATTTTGTGATTTTTGTGGGAATTTCGGGATTTTTGCGGGAATTTCAGGTTCTTTTCAGGGGGAATTTGGGGATTTTTGCGGGAATCTCGGGATTTTCGCGGGAATCTCGGGCTCTTTTCGGGGGGAATTTGGGGATTTTCGTGGGAATTTCATGATTTTTGTGGGAATTTCGTGATATTTTTGGGGGGAATTTGGGGATTTTTGTGGGAATTGGGATTTTCGCGGGAATCTCGGGCTCTTTTCGGGGGAAATTTTGTGATTTTTGTGGGAATCTCAGGATTTTCATGGGAATTTCGCAATCATTTTGTGGGAATTTTGCGATCTCTTCGGGGGGAATTTTGGCATTTTTGCGGGAATCTCGGGATTTTCGCGGGAATCTCGGGCTCTTTTCGGGGGGAATTTGGGGATTTTTGTGGGAATTCCGGGATTTTTGTGGGGAATTTCGTGATTTTCATGGGAATCTCGGGATTTTCGTGGGACTCTTGGGATTTTCGCGGGAATTTGGGGATTTTTGGGGGGAATCTCAGGCTCTTTTTAGGGGGAATTTCAGGATTTTTGGGGGAATTTTAGGATTTTTGCTGGAATTTTGTGATTTTCATGGGAATTTCGTGATATTTTCGGGGGGAATTTCGGGCTTTTCGCGGGAATCTCTGGCTCTTTTCAGGGGGAATTTGGGGATTTTCGCGGGAATTTCGGGATTTTTGTGGGAATCTCAGGATCTTTTTGGGGGAAATTTCGGGATTTTCGTGGGAATTTCGGGATTTTTGTGGCAATTTCGTGATATTTTCGGGGGGAATTTCGCGCTTTTCGCGGGAATCTCCGGATTTTCGCGGGGATCTCGGGATTTTCGCGGGGATCTCGAGCCCTTTCCGGGGGTAACTGTGGGAATTCGGGAATTGCGGGCCGGCAGGCGCTGCGGCAGGAGCTGGATTTCGGGGCCTACCTGGGCCTGGCCGCTCACCTGGTGCCCCTGCGGGGGGGGCACAACCCCAACCTGGCGCGGGGGCTCAGCGCCCACCTGCACAGCGGCCACCACGCCACGCAGGTGACCGGGCACTGGGGGAGACTGGGTTATACTGGGAGGGACTGGGAGGGACTGGGAGGGGGGAGAACGGGGGGAAAATGGCTAAAAATGGGCTAAAAATGGGGGAAAACGGGGAAAAAAGGGTCAAAAATGGGGAAGATATGGGGGGAAATGGGGATTTGGGGTTACTGGTTTGGACTGGGGTATACTGGGAAGCACTGGGAGGGACTGGGTTATACTGGTTTATACTGGGAGGGACTGGGGGAGACTGGGTTATACTGGTTTGTACTGGGAGGGACTGGGAGGGACTGGGAGGGACTGGGAGGGGGGAGAACGGGGAAAAAATGGCTAAAAATGGGCTAAAAATGGGGGAAAACGGGGGGGGAAACGGGGGGGAAAGGGTTAAAAATGGGGAAAATATGGGGAAATGGGGTTACTGGTTTATACTGGGAGGCACTGGGGGAGACTGGGTTATACTGGGAGGGACTGGGAGGGACTGGGAGGGGGGAGAACGGGGAAAAAATGGGGGAAAACGTGGAAAAAAGGGTCAAAAATGGGGAAGATATGGGGGGAAATGGGGATTTGGGGTGACTGGTTTGGACTGGTTTCTACTGGTTTGGGGTTACTGGGTTATACTGGTTTATACTGGGAGGGACTGGGAGGGGGGAGAACGGGGGGAAAATGGGAAAAAATGGGGGGAAAACGGGGGGGAAAGGGTTAAAAACGGGGGAAATATGGGGAAATGGGGTTACTGGTTTATACTGGGAGGGACTGGGGGAGACTGGGGGAGACTGGGTTATACTGGGAGGGACTGGGAGGGGGGAGAACGGGGGAAAAAATGGCTAAAAATGGGCTAAAAATGGGAGAAAACGGGGGGGAAAGGGTTAAAAACGGGGGAAATATGGGGAAATGGGGTTACTGGTTTATACTGGGAGGCACTGGGAGGGACTGGGAGGGACTGGGAGGGGGGGAGAACGGGGAAAAAATGGGGGGAAAACGGGGAAAACGGGGGGGAAAGGGTTAAAAATGAGGGAAATATGGGGAAATGGGGTTACTGGTTTATACTGGGAGGGACTGGGGGAGACTGGGGGAGACTGGTTTGTACTGGGAGGGACTGGGAGGGGGGAGAACGGGGGGAAAATGGGAAAAAATGGGGGAAAACGGGGGGGAAAGGGTCAAAATGGGGAAAATATGGGGGGAAATGGGGATTTGGGGTGACTGGTTTGGACTGGTTTATACTGGGAAGCACTGGGAGGGACTGGGTTATACTGGTTTATACTGGGAGGGGACTGGGAGGGACTGGGAGGGGGGAAAATGGGGGAAAAACGGGGAAAAAAGGGTTAAAAATGGGGAAAATAGGGGGAAAAGGGGGGGAAATGGGGATTTGGGGTGACTGGTTTGTACTGGTTTATACTGGTCCTTACTGGTCCATACTGGTTTATACTGGTCTATACTGGTCCATACTGGTTTATACTGGTCCATACTGGTCCTTACTGGTTTATACTGGTCCATACTGGTCCGTACTGGTCCATACTGGTCCATACTGGTTTATACTGGTCCGTACTGGTCCATACTGGTCCATACTGGTTTATACTGGTCCATACTGGTCCATACTGGTCCATACTGGTCCGTACTGGTCCGTACTGGTCCATACTGGTTTATACTGGTCCATACTGGTTTATACTGGTCTATACTGGTCCATACTGGTCCATACTGGTTTATACTGGTCCATACTGGTCCATACTGGTCCATACTGGTCCGTACTGGTCCGTACTGGTCCGTACTGGTCCATACTGGTTTATACTGGTCCATACTGGTTAATACTGGTCCATAATGGTTTATACTGGTCCTTACTGGTCCGTACTGGTCCTTACTGGTCCATACTGGTCCATACTGGTCCTTACTGGTTTATACTGGGCAGTTCTGGGTGCAGGTGCCGCTGGTGCCCAATGAGGATTGCCGCGATGACGTCATCGCCAACGAGGCCCCGCCCACCGGGGGCGACGAGGAGAACACGTGGGAGTGGTGAGGGGGGGGAATCGGGGCGAAAACCCGGGATTTTGGGCAAAAACGGCGGATTTTGGGGCAAAATTTGGGGATTTCGGGCAAAAATGCGGGTTTGGGGCAAAAATGAAGGGGTTTTGGGGGAAAATCTGGCAATTTTGGGGGAGAAAATGGGGATTTTGGGGGAGAAAATGGGGATTTTTGGGGGGAAAAATTCAGGAGAATTTGGGGGAAAAAATGGGGATTTTTGGGGGGAAAAATGGGGATTTTTTGGGGAAAAAAATGGGGATTTTTGGGGTGCCAGGGTGCCCCCGGGTGTGCCCAGGTGTGTTTTGGGGTGGGTTTCGGTGCCCCCAGGTGTGCCCAGGTGTGCTTTGGGGTGCCCCCAGGTGTTCCCAGGTGCCCCTAGGTGTGCCCAGGTGATTTTGGGGTGCCCCCAGGTATGCCCAGGTGCCCCCAGGTTCCTCCAGGTGTGTTTTGGGGTGCCCCCAGATGCCCCCAGGTGTGTTTCGGGGTTTGCCCAGGTGTGCCTAGGTGCCCCCAGGTGTGTTTCAGGGTGCCCAGGTGTGTTTTGGGGTGCCCCCAGGTTTGCCCAGGTGTACCCAGGTGACCCCAGGTGTGTTTTGAGGTGCCCCCAGGTGTGCCTGGGTGTGTTTCGGGGTGCCGCCAGGTGCCCCCAGGTGTGCCCAGGTGTGTTTTGAGGTGCCCCCAGGTGTGCCCAGGTGTGTTTCGGGGTGCCGCCAGGTGCCCCCAGGTGTGCCCAGGTGTGTTTTGGGGTGCCCCCAGGTGTGACTGGGTGTGTTTCAGGATGCCCTGGCGCCCCCAGGTGTGCCCCTAGGTGCCCCCAGGTGCCCCCAGGTGTGTTTCGAGGTGTGCCCAGGTGTGTTTTGGGGTGCTGCCAGGTGCCCCCAGGTGTGCCCAGGTGTGTTTTGGGGTGCTGCCAGGTGTGCCCAGGTGTGCCCAGGTGCCCCCAGGTGTGCCCAGGTGTTCCTCCCCTCCCCCGCAGGTGGCACAACTTCCGGACCCTGCTGGACTACAACAAACGCGTGGCGCTGGGTGAGGGCGGGGCTTATCCCGGAGGGGGCGGGGCTTACCCTGGAGGGGCTGGGCTTACCTGGGAGAAGGTGTGGCTTACTTGGGAGGGGTGGGGCTAACCAAAAAGGGGTGTGGCTTACCTGGAGAAGGTGTGGCTTACCTGGGAGGGGTGGGGCTAACAAAAAAGGGGTGGGGTTTACCTGGGAGAAGGTGTGGCTTACCTGGGAGGGGTGGGGCTAACAAAAAAGGGGTGGGGTTTACCTGGAGAAGGTGTGGCTTACCTGGGAAGGGTGGGGCTTTACAAAAAGGGGGCGGGGTTTACCTGGGAGAAGGTGTGGCTTACCCTGGAGGGGGTGGGGCTTTCCTGGGAGGGGTGCGGCTTACCTAAAAGGTGAAACCTCCCCCGTAAAGGGGCGGGGCTTATCTGGGAAGGGGGCGGGGCTTACCTGAGGGGTGGGGCTTAAGTGAAAGGCAGCGCTGCTTTCCTTGGAGGGGGTGGAGCTTAGCTGAAAAGGAGGTGGGGCTTACCTGGAAGGGGGTGGGGCTTTTATGGGTGACAGCAGGGCCTCACATGAGGGGCGGGGCTTAGCTGAAGGGGTGGGGCTTTGGCCCATACTGGTCCATACTGGTTTATACTGGTCCATACTGGTCCATACTGGTCCATACTGGTCCATACTGGTCCATACTGGTTTATACTGGTCCGTACTGGTCCATACTGGTTTATACTGGTCCGTACTGGTCCGTACTGGTCCATACTGGTTTATACTGGTCTGTACTGGTCCATACTGGTCCGTACTGGTCCGTACTGGTCCGTACTGGTCTGTACTGGTCCATACTGGTCCATACTGGTTCATACTGGTTCATACTGGTCCATACTGGTCCATTCTGGTCCATACCAGTTCCATACTGGTCCATACTGGTCCATACTGGTCCATACTGGTCCATACTGGTCCATACTGGTCCATACTGGTCCATACTGGTCCATACTGGTCCGTACTGGTCCATACTGGTTTATACTGGTCCATACTGGTCCATACTGGTTTATACTGGTCCATACTGGTCCATACTGGTCCATACTGGTTTATACTGGTCCGTACTGGTCCGTACTGGTCCATACTGGTCCATACTGGTTTATACTGGTCCATACTGGTCCATACTGGTTCATACTGGTTTATACTGGTCCGTACTGGTTTATACTGGTCCTTACTGGTTTATACTGGTCCATACTGGTTTATACTGGTCCATACTGGTCCATACTGGTCCATACTGGTCCGTACTGGTCCGTACTGGTCCGTACTGGTCCATACTGGTCCATACTGGTCCGTACTGGTCCGTACTGGTCCATACTGGTTTATACTGGTCCATACTGGTCCATACTGGTCCATACTGGTCCATACTGGTCCATACTGGTCCATACTGGTCCATACCAGTTCCATACTGGTCCGTACTGGTCCGTACTGGTCCCCAGCGCTGGAGATCGGCCCGGACCTGCCGTCCCCCGCGGCCCTGGCGCGCTGGCTGGGCGAACCCGTGCGCGCCGCCTTCCTCCCCACCCGCCTCTTCCTCACCAACAAGAAAGGCTTCCCCGTGCTGGCCCGCGGCCACCAGCGCCTGCTGGGACAGCTGCTCAAGGTACTGGTTATACTGGTTTGGACTGGTTTATACTGGGAGGGACTGGGAGGGCACCGGGAGAGGGTTTGGGGTGAAAAAAGGGTCAAAAATGGGGGAAAAACGGGTTAAAAATGGGGTAAAATGGGGGAAAATGAGGATTTGGGGTTACTGGTTTGTACTGGTTTGGGACTGGAGGTTACTGGTTTGTACTGGGAGGGACTGGGGAGGATTTTGGGGGGATTTTGGGGGGGTTTGGGGTGAAAAAAGGGTCAAAAACGGGTTAAAAATGGGGGGAAATTGGGAAAAATGGGGGAAAATGAGGATTTGGGGTTACTGGTTTGTACTGGTTTGGGACTGGGAGTTACTGGTTTATACTGGATTGTACTGGGAGGGCACCAGGAGGGGATTTGAGGGGGTTTGGGGTGGAAAAAAGGTCAAAAACAGGGAAAAACAGGGAAAAATGGGGGAAAATGGGGGAAAATGGGGGAAAATGGGGGGAAATGAGGATTTGGGGTTACTGGTTTGTACTGGTTTGGGACTGGTTCTTACTGGTTTATACTGGTTTATACTGGTTTTTTACTGGGAGGGGACTGGGAGGGGATTTCGGGGGGGTTTGGGGTGAAAAAAGGGTCAAAAACGGGGAAAAAATGCGGGGATATGGGGAAAAATGGGGAAAAATGGGAGAAAATGGGCATTTGGGGTGACTGGTTTGTACTGGTTTGTACTGGTTTGGGACTGGGGGGCACTGGTTTGTACTGGTTTATACTGGGAGGGTCTGGGAGGGCACCGGGAGGGGATTTGGGGTGAAAAAAGGGTAAAAAACGGGGGGAAAACAGGTTAAAAATGGGGAAAAATGGGGGAAAATCGGGGGGAAATGGGGGTTTGGGGTTAATGGTTTATACTGGTTTGTACTGGTTTGGGACTGGGAGTTACTGGTTTGTACTGGTTTATACTGGTTTATACTGGGAGGGACTGGGGGGGATTTTGGGGGGATTTGGGGTAAAAAAAGGGTTAAAAATGGGGGAAAAGGGGGGAAAATGAGGATTTGGGGTTACTGGTTTGTACTGGTTTGGGACTGGTGGTTACTGGTTTATACTGGTTTGTACTGGTTTGTACTGGGAGGGGATTTGAGGGGATTTTGGGGGGGTTTGAGGTGAAAAAAGGGTCAAAAACTGGTTAAAAATGGGGGGAATTTGGGAAAAAATGGGGGGAAATGGGTGAAAATGAGGATTTGGGGTTACTGGTTTGTTCTGGTTTGTACTGGTTTGGGACTGGGAGTTACTGGTTTGTACTGGTTTATACTGGGAGGGCATCGGAAGGGGATTTGAGGGGGTTTGGGGTGGAAAAAGGGTCAAAAATGGAGAAAACAGGGGGGAAATGGGGGGAAATGAGGATTTGGGGTTACTGGTTTGTACTGGTTTGGGACTGGTGGTTACTGGTTTGTACTGGTTTATACTGGGAGGGCACTGGGAGGAGATTTGGGGTGAAAAAAGGGTAAAAATTGGGGGGAAAATGGGTTAAAAATCGGGGAAAATGGGGAAAAAATGTGGGAAAATGGGGGGAAAATGAGGATTTGGGGTTACTGGTTTGTACTGGTTTGTTCTGGTTTGTACTGGTTTGGGACTGGGAGTTACTGGTTTATACTGGTTTATACTGGGAGGGCACCGGAAGGGGATTTGAGGGGGTTTGGGGTGGAAAAAGGGTCAAAAATGGAGAAAAAATGCGGGGAAATGGGGAAAAATGGGAGAAAATGGGGATTTGGGGTTACTGGTTTGTACTGGTTTGTACTGGTTTGGGACTGGTGGTTACTGGTTTGTACTGGTTTGGGACTGGTGGTTACTGGTTTGTACTGGTTTATACTGGGAGGGACTGGGAGGGCACCGGGAGGGGGTTTGGGGTGAAAAAAGGGTAAAAAACGGGGGGAAAACGGGTTAAAAATGGGGGGAAATGGGGGAAAATCGGGGGAAAATGAGGATTTGGGGTGACTGGTTTGTACTGCTTTGGGACTGGGAGTTACTGGTTTGTACTGGTTTATACTGGGAGGGTGCTGGGAGGGGATTTTGGGGGGATTTGAGGTGAAAAAAGGGTCAAAAACGGGGGAAAAACAGGTTAAAAATGGGGGGAAATGGGGAAAACCAGGGGGAAATGAGGACTTGGGGTCACTGGTTTGTACTGGTTTGGGACTGGAGGGCACTGGTTTATACTGGTTTGTACTGGTTCATACTGGTTTGTACTGGGAGGGGATTTGAGGGGATTTTGGGGGGGGTTGGGATGAAAAAAGGGTAAAAAATGGGGGAAAATGGGGAAAAATGGGGGGAAATGGGGGAAAATGAGGATTTGGGGTGACTGGTTTGTACTGGTTTGGTACTGGTTTGGGACTGGGAGTTACTGGTTTGTACTGGTTTATACTGGGAGGGGACTGGGAGGGGATTTTGGGGGCGTTTGGGGTGAAAAAAGGGTCAAAAACGGGGAAAAATGGGGGGAAATGGGGAAAAATGGGGAAAAATGGGAGAAAATGGGCATTTGGGGTGACTGGTTTGTTCTGGTTTGTACTGGTTTGGGACTGGGGGGCACTGGTTTGTACTGGTTTATACTGGGAGGGACTGGGAGGGCACCGGGAGGGGGTTTGGGGTGAAAAAAGGGTAAAAAACGGGGGGAAAACGGGTTAAAAACGGGGGGAAATGGGGGAAAATCGGGGGGAAATGAGGATTTGGGGTTAATGGTTTATACTGGTTTGTACTGGTTTGGGACTGGGAGTTACTGGTTTGTACTGGTTTATACTGGTTTGTACTGGGAGGGACTGGGGGGGATTTTTGGGGGATTTTGGGGGGATTTGGGGTAAAAAAAGGGTTAAAATGGGGAAAAATGGGGGAAAAGTGGGGAAAATGAAGATTTGGGGTTACTGGTTTGTACTGGTTTGGGACTGGGAGTTACTGGTTTGTACTGGTTTGTACTGGGAGGGGATTTGAGGGGATTTTGGGGGGGTTTCGGGTGAAAAAAGGGTCAAAAATGGGTTAAAAATGGGGGGAATTTGGGAAAAATGGGGGGAAATGGGTGAAAATGAGGATTTGGGGTTACTGGTTTGTACTGGTTTGTACTGGTTTGGGACTGGGAGTTACTGGTTTGTACTGGTTTATACTGGGAGGGCACCGGAAGGGGATTTGAGGGGGTTTGGGGTGGAAAAAGGGTCAAAAATGGGGAAAACAGGGGGGAAATGGGGGGAAATGAGGTTTTGGGGTTACTGGTTTGTACTGGTTTGGGACTGGTGGTTACTGGTTTGTACTGGTTTATACTGGGAGGGTGCTGGGAGGGGATTTGAGGGGGTTTGGGGTGGAAAAAGGGTCAAAAACAGGGAAAAATGGGGGGAAATGGGGGAAAATGAGGATTTGGGGTTACTGGTTTATAGTGGTTCATACTGGTGTAGATTGCTCTGTACTGGTCCATACTGGTCCATACTGGTTTTTACTGGTCTCCCCCCAGCTGGACGTGCAGATCATCGTGCAGGGCTGTCCCCGGCAGTGGTTTATACTGGTTTATACTGGTTTATACTGGTTTATTGCAGTGTATATTGCTGTATATTGTTCTATACTGGTTCTTACTGGTCCATACTGGTCCATACTGGTCCATACTGGTCCATACTGGTTTTTACTGGTCCCCCCCCAGCTGGACGTGCAGATCATCGTGCAGGGCTGTCCCCGGCACTGGTTTATAATGGTTTATAGTGGTTCATACTGGTGTAGATTGCTCTGTACTGGTTTATACTGGTTTATAGTGGTTTATAGCAGTGTATATTGCTGTATATTGTTCTATACTGGTCCATACTGGTTCATACTGGTTCATACTGGTTTTTACTGGTTTATACTGGTTTATACTGGTTTATACTGGTTTATAGTGGTTTATAGCAGTGTATATTGCTGTATATTGTTCTATACTGGTTCATATTGGTCTATACTGGTTCATATTGGTCCATACTGGTTCATACTGGTCCATACTGGTTTATACTGGTTTATACTGGTCTCCCCCCAGCTGGACGTGCAGATCATCGTGCAGGGCTGTCCCCGGCACTGGTTTATAATGGTTTATACTGGTTTATAGTGGTTCATACTGGTGTAGATTGCTCTGTACTGGTTTATACTGGTTTATACTGGTCCATACTGGTTTTTACTGGTCCCCCCCCAGCTGGACGTGCAGATCATCGTGCAGGGCTGTCCCCGGGCATTGCTCTATACTGGTTTATACTGGTTTATACTGGTTTATACTGGTTTATTGCAGTGTATATTGCTGTATATTGTTCTATACTGGTTTATACTGGTCCATACTGGTCCATACTGGTCCATACTGGTCCATACTGGTCCATACTGGTTTTTACTGGTCCCCCCCCAGCTGGACATGCAGATCATCGTGCAGGGCTGTCCCCGGCAGTGGTTTATACTGGTTTATACTGGTTTATACTGGTTTATACTGGTTTATACTGGTTTATTGCAGTGTATATTGCTGTATATTGTTCTATACTGGTTCATACTGGTCCATACTGGTCCATACTGGTCCATACTGGTTTTTACTGGTTTCTCCCCCCAGCTGGACGTGCAGATCATCGTGCAGGGCTGTCCCCGGCAGTGGTTTATACTGGTTTATACTGGTTTATACTGGTTTATTGCAGTGTATATTGCTGTATATTGTTCTATACTGGTTTATACTGGTCCATACTGGTCCATACTGGTCCATACTGGTTTATACTGGTCTCCCCCCAGCTGGACGTGCAGATCATCGTGCAGGGCTGTCCCCGGCACGGCGGGCGCCCGCTCTCGGCCTACCTGCAGTACCTGGAGCACCTGGGCCAGCACCGCCCGCCCCCCTCGGCCTACGAGCTGTACGCGCGCGGCTACGAGGACTACCTGCAGAGCCCGCTGCAGGTGAGACCAGTTCACACCAGTTCACACCAGTTCACACCAGTTCACACCAGTTCACACCAGTGACCCACTGGGAACCCCCCAGTAACCCCCCAGTGCTGCTCAGTAACTCCCAGTAACCCCAAACCCCAAACCAGTAACCCCCAGTAGCGAGGATTACCTGCAGAGCCCGCTGCAGGTGAGACCAGTTCACACCAGTTCACACCAGTTCACACCAGTTCACACCAGTTCACACCAGTGACCCACTGGGAACCCCCCAGTAACCCCCCAGTGCTGCTCAGTAACTCCCAGTAACCCCAAACCCCAAACCAGTAACCCCCAGTAGCGAGGATTACCTGCAGAGCCCGCTGCAGGTGAGACCAGTTCACACCAGTTCACACCAGTTCACACCAGTTCAGACCAGTTCAGACCAGTAACCCCCTGGGAACCCCCCAGTAACCCCCCAGTGCTGCCCAGTAACTCCCAGGAACCCCAAACCCCAAACCAGTCACTCCCAGTAACCCCAAACCCCAAACCAGTAAGCCCCAGTAGCGAGGACTACCTGCAGAGCCCGCTGCAGGTGAGACCAGTTCACACCAGTTCACACCAGTTCAGACCAGTGACCCACTGGGAACCCCCCGGTAACCCCCCAGTAACCCCAAACCCCAAACCAGTAACCCCAAACCCCAAACCAGTCACTCCCAGTAACCCCAAACCCCAAACCAGTCACTCCCAGTAACTCAAACCAGTCACTCCCAGTAACCCCAAACCCCAAACCAGTCACTCCCAGTAACCCCAAACCCCAAACCAGTCACTCCCAGTAACCCCAAACCCCAAACCAGTAACCCCAAACCCCAAACCAGTCACTCCCAGTAACCCCAAACCCCAAACCAGTCACTCCCAGTAACCCCAAACCAGTCGCTCCCAGTAACCCAAACCCCAAACCAGTCACTCCCAGTAACCCCAAATTCTCTCCCAGTGACCTCAAATCCTCTCCCAGTTTATCCCAGTCCCTCCCAGTTTATCCCAGTCCCTCCCAGTTTGATCCCAGTTGATCCCAGTTTAATCCCAGTCCCTCCCAGTTTATCCCAGTCCCTCCCAGTTTATCCCAGTCCCTCCCAGTTTGCTCCCAGTCCCTCCCAGTATAACCCAGTTCACCCCAGATAAATTTGGATCGATTTTGGGTCGATTTTGAGGGAATTTTGGGGAATTTTGGGGAATTTTTTTCTGAATTTGAGGTGAATTTTGGGATATTTTTGGGTTATTTTTGGGTGGTTTTTGGGGTGAATTTTGGGGTCAAATTTGGGTCATTTTTGGGTGAATTTTGGGGTGAATTTTGGGGCGCCTTTGGGCCATTTTTGGGGTGAATTTTGGGCTATTTTTGTGTGATTTTGGGGTGAATTTTGGGCCATTTTTGGGTGGATTTTGGGGTGATTTTGGGGTGATTTTGGGATGCCTTTGCTCCGTTTTTGGGGTGAAATTTGGGCCATTTTGGGGTGATTTTGGGTGATTTTGGGGTGAAATTTGGGCCATTTTTGGGGTGAATTTTGGGGTGATTTTTGTGTGATTTTTCTGCCATTTTGGGGATGAATTTTGGGGTGATTTTGGGGTGCCTTTGGGCCATTTTTGGGGTGAATTTTGGGGTGATTTTTGTGTGATTTTGGGGTGAATTTTGGGGTGATTTTTGTGTGATTTTTCTGCCATTTTGGGGTGATTTTTGGGGTGATTTTGGGGTGCCTTTTGGCCATTTTTGGGGTGAATTTTGGGCCATTTCTGGGGTGCCTTTGGGCCAATTTTTGGGTGAATTTTGGGCTATTTTTGTGTGACTTTGGGGTGAATTTTGGGCCATTTTTGGGGTAATTTTTTGGGCCATTTTGGGTGATTTTTGTGCCATTTTGGGTGATTTTTGGGGTGATTTTGGGGTGCCTTAGGCCGTTTTTGGGGTGAAATTTGGGCTATTTTTGTGTGATTTTGGGGTGAATTTTTCTGGTTTCTGGGGTGATTTTTGTGTGATTTTGGGGCGCCTTTGCTCCGTTTTTGGGGTGAATTTTGGGGTGATTTTGGGGCGCCTCTGTGCCGTTTTCGGGGTGAATTTTGGGCCATTTTTGGGGTGGATTTTGGGGTGATTTTGGGGCGCCTCTGTGCCGTTTTTGGGGTGAATTTTGCTCCGTTTTTGGGGTGGATTTTGGGGTGATTTTGGGGCGACTCTGTGCCGTTTTCGGGGTGCATTTTGGGCCATTTTTGGGTGATTTTGGGGTGATTTTGGGGCGCCTTTGCTCCGTTTTCGGGGTGAATTTTGGGCCATTTTTGGGTGATTTTGGGGTGATTTTGGGGCGCCTCTGTGCCGTTTTCGGGGTGCATTTTGGGCCATTTTTGGGGTGGATTTTGGGCCATTTTTGGGGTGATTTTGGGGCTCCTCTGTGCCGTTTTCGGGGTGCATTCCCTGGTTTTTGGGGCCCCCAGCCGCTGATGGACAACCTGGAGTCGCAGACGTACGAGGTGTTCGAGAAGGACCCCATCAAGTACTGCCAGTACCAGCAGGTGCGCCCTCATTTGCATCTCATCTGCATAGCCACGCCCGCCTCCTCACCCGTTCCCCGCCTTCTTTAACCCTCATTTGCATATTCACCCTGCTGTTTTGCATGGCCGCCTCCCCTCTGGTCCCTTTCCGTGTTCTCAGAGCCAGCTCTCCCTTCATTTGCATAAATTAGCAATTTATGCAAAATAGTCTGTGGCTAGCATGAATTATTCAGCAATTTGCATAAACAAATCGAGGGGTTGCGTAGAATGATCCCATTTGCATGAATCATCATAAAATTACAGGAGTTTCTGATCTGAATGAATTAGCTGCTGATTAGCATACGCTGATTGATGATCTGTGTTAATGATTGATTTGCATATGCTAATTAGTGACTTGAATAGCTAAACAGCTGGTTTGTGTGGCACGTTATTTGGATTACAATATTCAATAAGTAATATGCATAATTTAGTCAGTGATTTGCATAGTTCTGTCTGCTATTTGCATGGTTTAATTGGCAATTTGCATAATTTAACAGATGATTTGCATTATTACGACGCTAATTTGCATAAACTTCATTGCAGTTGTATAACATTCCTGATTTCCATGTTAATGAGCCTGTTTGCATGCTAATTATTACATTTGCATAGCGCAACCCTATTCGCTGTGCTGTGTTCCTAATTTGCATAAAAACACATGATTTACATAAAACTAACATCAAGGCCATTTAAAAATGGGCTTAATTTGCATAGCCACGCCTTTTCTGGGGGAATGTTCATGCTTTATGTGGGTCTAATTTGCATAACAGCGCTCCTAATTTGCATGGAGCAGCTTTGATTTGCATGCAGGTGCCCCTAATTTGCATACACTGGTCTTTAATTTGCATGTCATAGCTGTGATGGGTGTGGCTGCCTTCCTAATTTGCATAGCCACTCCCATGGTTTGTGTAGGCTGCCTGATGGGGGTGTTTGGGCGTGGCCACCCTCTCTGATTTGCATAAATTTGCATAATCGCAGGCCATCTTCAGGTGCCTGCAGGACCGAGTCCCTGAGGGGGAGCGAGAGACCAACGTGCAGTGAGTGCCCAAAATTCACCTCAAAATCACCCCAAAATCACCCCAAAATCACCCCAAAATCACCCCAAAATCACCCCAAAAATCACCCCAAAATCAGCCAAAAATTACCCCAAAATCACCCCAAAATCACCTCAAAAATCACCAAAATTCACCCCAAAATCAGCCCAAAATCACCCCAAAATCACCCCAAAATCACCCCAAAAATCACCCCGAAATCAGCCAAAAATTACCCCAAAATCACCCCAAAATCACCTCAAAAATCACCAAAATTCACCCCAAAATCACCCCAAAATCACCCCAAAATCACCCCAAAATCACCCCAAAATCACCCCAAAATTACCCCAAAAATCACCCCAAAATGACCCCGAAATTACCAAAAAATTACCCCAAAAATCACCTCAAAAATCACCGAAATTCACTCCAAAAATCACCCCGAAATCACCCCAAAAATCACCCCGAAATCACCCCAAAATCACCCCAAAAATTATCCGAAAATCACCCCAAAATCACCCCAAAAATCACCCTGAAATCAGCCAAAAATTACCCCAAAATGACCCCCAAAATCACCCCAAAATCACCCCAAAAATTATCCCAAAATCACCCCAAAATCAGCCCAAAATTACCCCAAAAATCACCCCGAAATCAGCCAAAATCACCCCAAAATGACCCCAAAAATTTACACAAAATCACCCCAAAATCACCCCAAAATCAGCCAAAAATCACCCCAAAAATCACCCCAAAATGACCCCGAAATTACCAAAAAATTACCCCAAAAATCACCCCAAAATTACCCCAAAAATCACCTCAAAAATCACCGAAATTCACCCCAAAAATCACCCCAAAATCAGCCAAAATCACCCAAAATCACCCCAAAATCACCCAAAATCACCCCAAAATCACCCGAAAATAACCCCAAAAAACACCCGACATTCACCCCAAATTGCCCCAAAATTCACCCCAAAATTCACCCCAAAATCACCCCAAAAATCACCCAAAAATTATCAAAAAATCACCCCAAAAATCAACCCAAAATTGACACAAAAATCACCCCAAAATGACCCCAAAATTACCCCGAAATTACCAAAAAATTACCCCAAAAATTACCCGAAAAATCACCCCCAAAATCACCCAAAATCACCCCAAAATTACCCCAAAAATCACCCCAAAATTACCAAAAAGTTACCCCAAAATCACCCCAAAATTACCCCAAAATCACCGAAATTCACCCCAAAAATCACTGAAATTCACCCCAAAAATCACCCCCAAATTATCCCAAAATCACCCCAAAATTCACCCGAAATTACCCCAAAATTACCCCAAATCTATCCCAAAAATCACCCCAAAATTCATCCAAATTCAACCCAAAATTACCCCAAATTCACCCCAAAAATCACCCAAAATTACCCCCAAAATCACGAAAATTCACCCCAAATTCACCCCAAAATTACCCCAAAATTCACTCAAAATTACCCTAAAAATCACCAAAATTCACTCCAAAATTACCCCAAAATTTGCCCAAAATCACCCCACAATTACCCCAAAATTACCCCAAAAATCACAAAAATTTACCCCAAAATTCACCCAAAATTCACCCCAAAATTCCCCGAAAAATCACCCAAATTCACCCTAAAATTTACACAAAATCACACAAAATTCAGCCGAAATTTACCCAAAAATCACCGAAATTCAACCCAAAATTTACACAAAATTCACCCCAAAATGACCCCAAAAATCACCCAAAATTTACACAAAAATCACCCCAAAATTTACACAAAATTCACCTCAAAATTACCCAAAAATTACCCCAAAATCACCCAAAATTCACCCCAAAAATTACCCCAAAAGTCGCCAAAAATTACCCCAAAATTCCCTAAAATTCACCCAAAATTTCCCGGAAATTCACCCCAAAATTACCCCAAAATCACCCAAAATTTACACAAAATTCACCCAAACATCACCGAAATTCCAGCAAAAATTAACCCAAAATTCACCCAAAATTACCCCAAAAATAACCCCAAAATTGACCCAAAATTCAGCCCAAAATCCCCCAAAAATAACCCCAAAATTCACCCCAAAATCCCCCAAAATTCACCCCAAATCACCCCAAATTCGCCCTCTTTCGGGTTGAATTTTCCCATTTTTGGGGTGCTTTTTGGGGTGAATTTGGGCGATTTTGGGGTTTTTTTGGCTTCCTGACCAATTTTTGGGGTGAATTTTCTCATTTTTGGGGCGATTTTGGGGGTTTTTGGTTCCTGACCCAGTTTTGGCTGAGTTCTCCCATTTTTGGGGTTTTTGGGGGTGAATTTTGGGGTTTTTTGGGTTTTTTTTGGGGTGGTTTAGGGGTTTTTGTGGTTCCTGCCCCATTTTTGGGGTGAATTTGGGGGATTTTGGGTTTTTTGGGGTTCCTGACCCACTTTTGGGATGAATATTGGTCATTTTGGGGGGATTTTGGGGTGAATTTTCCCATTTTTGGGGTTTCTGCGTGGGATTTTTGGGGTTTTTGTGGTTCCAACTCCAGTTTTGGGGTGAATTTTTCAATTTTTGGGTTTTTTTTGGGTGAATTTTCCCATTTTGGGGGCAATTTTGGGGTGAATTTGGGGGATTTTGGGGTTTTTGGGGTTCCTGACCCACTTTTGGGGTGAATTTTGGTGATTTTGGGGTGAATTTTCCTATTTCAAGGGGGTTTTTGGGGTGAATTTTCCCATTTTTGGGGTTTTTTTGGGGTGGTTTTTGGTGTTTTTGGGTTTCCCGACCCCGATTTTGGGGTGAATTTGGGTGATTTTGGGGTTTTCCTCACCCATTTTTTGGGTTATTTTGGGGTGAGTTTGGGGGATTTTGGGGTTTTGGGGTCTATCTCCGATTTTGGGGTGAATGTTGGGGTTTTTAGGGTGATTTTTGGGGTGGTTTTTCGGGGTTCCAGACCCATTTTTGGGGGTGGATTTTCTCATTTTGGGGTTTTCTGGGGTGGATTTTGGGGTTTTTGGGGTGGTTTTTGGGTTTTTGGGGTTCCAGACCCATTTTTGGGGTGAATTTTCCCATTTTGGGGTTTTTGGGGTGAATTTTGTGTTTTTTGGGGTTTTTTTGGGGTGGTTTTTTTGGGTTTTTGTGGTTCCTGACCCTGATTTTGGGGTGAATTTGGGTGACTTTGGGGTTTTTGGGGTGGTTTTGGGGTGATTTTGGGTGATTTTGGTGTTTTTAGGGTGGTGATGGTGCTGGGCGCCGGGCGGGGCCCGCTGGTGGCCGCCGTGCTCAGGGGGGATTTTGGGGTGGATTTTGGGGTTTTTGGGGTTCCTGACCCATTTTTGGGGTGCTTTTGTGGTGAATTTGGAGGATTTTGGGGTTTTTTGGGCTCCTGACCCATTTTTTGGGTTATTTTGGGGTGAATTTGGGGGATTTTGGGGTTTTGGGGTCTATCTCCGATTTTGGGGTGAATTTTGGGGTTTTTAGGGTGATTTTTGGGGTGGTTTTTTGGGGCTCCTGACCCATTTTTGGGGGTGGATTTTCTCATTTTGGGGTTTTCTGGGGTGAATTTTGTGTTTTTTGGGGTTTTTTGGGGTGGTTTTTTTGGGTTTTTGTGGTTCCTGACCCTGATTTTGGGGTGATTTTGGGTGATTTTGGTGTTTTTAGGGTGGTGATGGTGCTGGGCGCCGGGCGGGGCCCACTGGTGGCCGCCGTGCTCAGGGGGGATTTTGGGGTGGATTTTGGGGTTTTTCGGGTTTCTGGGTGGGGTTTTTGGGGTTTTTGGGGTGATTTTGGGGTTTTTGCGGTTCCTGACACCGATTTTGGGGTGATTTTGGGGGATTTTGGTGTTTTTAGGGTGGTGATGGTGCTGGGCGCCGGGCGGGGCCCGCTGGTGGCCGCCGTGCTCAGGGGGGATTTTGGGGTGGATTTTGGGTTTTTTTGGGGTGTTTTTTGGGTTTTTTGGGGTTTCTGGGTGGGTTTTTGGGGTTTTTTGGGTGAATTATCCCGATTTTGGTGTTTCCAGGGTGGTGATGGTGCTGGGCGCCGGGCGGGGCCCGCTGGTGGCCGCCGTGCTGCGCGCCGCTCGCCAGGCCGGGGCGCGGGTGCGGCTCTACGCCGTCGAGAAGAACCCCAACGCCGTGGTGACGTGAGTCTGATCGATAACCCATCGATAACCCATCCATAACCCATCGATAACCCATCGATACCCATCAATATCCATCAATACTGATCAATACCCATCAATAACTGATCAATAACCCATCGATAACCCATCGATACTGATCAATAACCCATCGAGAGCCGATTGATAACCATCAATACCCATCAATATGGTCCATACTGATCAATACTTACCAATAACCAATTAATACCCATCGATACCCATCGATGCCCATCAATAACCCATCAATACCCATCAATACCGATCAATACTGATCAATACCCATCAATACTGATCAATAACCCATCGATACCCATCGATGCCCATCAATAACCCATCAATACCCATCAATACCCATCAATACTGATCTATAACCCATCGATAACCCGTCAATACCCATCAATAACCCATCAATACCCATCAATACCCATCAATACCCATCAATAACCTTTAGTATTGATCAGTACCCATCAATACCCATCAATAACCCACCAATACCAATCAATACCCATCAATAACCCATCAATAGCCCTTAGTATTGATCAATAACTCATCAATACCCATCAATACCCATCAATAGCCCTTAGTATTGATCAATAACCCACCAATACCCATCAATACCCATCAATATCCATCAATAGCCTTTAGTATTGATCAATAACCCATCAATAACCCATCAATACCCATCAATAGCCCTTAGTATTGATCAATAACCCATCAATAACCCATCAATAACCCATCAATAGCCCTTAGGATTGATCAATAACCCACCAATACCCATCAATAACCATCAATATCCATCAATAGCCTTTAGTATGGATCAATAACCCATCAATAACCCATCAATACCCATCAATATCCATCAATAGCCTTTAGTATGGATCAATAACCCATCAATAACCCATCAATAAGCATCAATATCCATCAATAGCCTTTAGTATTGATCAATAACCCATCAATAACCCATCAATAGCCCTTAGTATTGATCAATAACCCATCAATAACCATCAATATCCAGCAATAGCCCTTAGTATTGATCAATAACCCATCAATAACCTATCAATAACCCACCAATAGCCCTTAGGATTGATCAATAACCCACCAATACCCATCAATAACCATCAATAGCCTTTAGTATTGATCAATAACCCATCAATAACCCATCAATAACCCATCAATAGCCCTTAGTATTGATCAATAACCCATCAATAACCCATCAATACCCATCAATAACCTATCAATACCCGTCAATAGCCTTTAGTATTGATCAATAACCCATCAATAACCCATCAATAACCCATCAATAGCCCTTAGGATTGATCAATAACCCATCAATAACCCATCAATCCTGATCAATAACCCATTAATTCCCAATCAATACCGATCAATACCCGATCAATAACCTAATCGATACCGATCAATAACCCATTAATTCCCAATCAATACCGATCAATACCCGATCAATAACCTAATCGATACTGATCAATAACCCATTAATTCCCAATCAATACCGATCAATAGCGATCAATTCCCGCCTGTGGGCTCTGATCCCGATCAACGGCCGGCAGGGGGATGGGGGCGGGTTATTGATCACCAATAACTTATTGATCCCTGATCGGAACCTCGTCCTGATCGATTGGGGGCTATTAGCGATTATTAACGAGCTCATTAGTGCTAATTAACATGAATGGCAGCTATGAATGCTTTAATTAAGGCTAATTAGGGCTAATTAAGGGCAAAAAAAGGGCATAGGGGGTGCAGTGGGGGTTATTGATCACCGATAACTCATTGATCCCTGATCGGAACCTCATCCTGATCGATTGGGGCATTATTAATGATTATTAACAAGCTCATTAGTGCTAATTAACATGAATGAGAGCTGTTAATGCATTAATGAAGACTAATTGGTGCTAATTGAGAGCAGAAAAGTGGCATAGGGGGTTCAATGGGGGTTATTGATCACCGATAACTCATTGATCCCTGATCGGAATGGCGTCCAGATCGATTGGGGGTTATTAACGGTTATTAATGAGCTAATTAGTGCTAATTAACATGAATGGGAGCTATGAATGCATTAATTAGGACTAATTAGGGCTAATTAAGAGCAGAAAAGTGGCATAAGGGGTGCAATGGGGGTTATTGATCACCGATAACTCATTGATCCCTGATCGGAATTGCATCCTGATCGATTGGGGGCTTATTAGTGATTATTAACGAGCTAATTAGGGCTAATTAACATGAATGGGAGCTATTAATGCATTAATTAAGACTAATTGGTGCTAATTGAGAGCAGAAAAGTGGCATAGGGGGTGCAATGGGGGTTATTGATCACCGATAACTCATTGATCCCTGATCGGAACCTCGTCCAGATCGATTGGGGGGTTATTAGCGATTATTAATGAGCTCATTAGTGCTAATTAACATGAATGAGAGCTATTAATGCATTAATTAAGACTAATTGGTGCTAATTGAGAGCAGAAAAGTGGCATAGGGGGTGCAATGGGGGTTATTGATCACCGATAACTCATTGATCCCTGATCGGAACCTCGTCCTGATCGATTGGGGGGTTATTAATGATTATTAATGAGCTCATTAGGGATAATTAACATGAATGAGAGCTGTTAATGCATTAATGAAGACTAATTGGTGCTAATTGAGAGCAGAAAAGCGGCATAGGGGGTGCAGTGGGGGTTATTGATCACCGATAACTCATTGATCCCTGATCGGAACCTCGTCCTGATCGATTGGGGGGGGTTATTAGTGACTATTAATGAGCTCATTAGTGCTAATTAACATGAATGAGAGCTGTTAATGCATTAATGAAGACTAATTGGTGCTAATTGAGAGCAGAAAAGTGGCATAGGGGGGGCAATGGGGGTTATTGATCACCGATAACTCATTGATCCCTGATCGGAACGGCGTCCAGATCGATTGGGGGGTTATTAACGATTGCTAACGAGCTAATTAGTGCTAATTGCGGCTGATCAGGCTGGAGAACTGCCAGTGGGAGGAGTGGGGCTCGCAGGTGTCGGTGGTGTCGCGGGACATGCGGGGCTGGGCCGCGCCCGAGCCGGCCGACCTGGTGGTGTCGGAGCTGCTGGGCTCCTTCGGGGACAACGAGCTGTCCCCCGAGTGCCTGGACGGGGCCCGGGGCTGCCTCAAAGGTGGGTGAGAAACGGGGCGAGAAACGGGGAAAACGGGCAAAAAAAACCCCGAGAAAATCCGGGGAGAAACGGGGGAAAAACGGGGGAAAAACGGGGAAAAAATGGGGAAAAACGGGCAAAAAATGGAGAAAAAATGGGAAAAGCGGCACAAAAGTGGGGGGAAAATGGGGGGGATTTGGGGAAAATGGGGGGAAAGGGTGGGGGAAGGGGTGAGGAAAAATTGGGAATGGGAAAAAAAAGGGGAAAATTAAAGTGGAAAAAATTTGGGGGAAAATGGGCAAAAAATGGGGAAAACGGGAAAATAATGAAAAAATGGGGATAAAAAGGGGAAAATTGGCACAAAAGTGGGGAAAAAAATGGGGGGGAAATTGGGGAAAATGGGGGGAAAGGGTGGGGGAAGAGGAGAGGAAAAATTTGGAATGGGAAAAAAAAGGCAGGAAAAAATTGGGGGAAATTTTGGGGGAAAATGGGCAGAAAATGGAGAAAATGGAAAAAAGGAAAGGAAAAATAGGAATAAAAATGGGAATAAAAAAGGGAAAATCGGCACAAAAGTGGGAAAAAAAATGCGATTTTTTTTTGTGGGTAAAAGTCTCATTTTTCTGAGGAAGAAATTGGGTTTTTGAGGGGAAAAAATTGGATTTTTTTAAGGGGGGAAAAATTGGAATTTTTTTGGGGAAAAAATTTTATTTCTTTTGGGGGGAAAGAAGCGATTTTTGGGGTGGAAACGGGGGAGAAAAAAATGGGATTTTTAAGGGGAAAAAAAAAGGATTTTTAAGCGGAAAAAATTGGGTTTTTTTGGGGGAAAAATCGTATTTTTAAGCGGAAAAATTGGGGTTTTTTGGTGAAAAAAAGGGATTTTTTGGGGAATTTGGTGTGGGCGGAATTGGGGTTTTTGGTGATCCTGAATTTGCGTTTTTGGGGTGTTTTTGGGGTCAGAGGACGGCGTGTCCATCCCGCAGTCGTACACCTCCTTCCTGGCGCCCGTCTCCTCCTCCAAGCTCTACAACGAGGTGCGCGGCTGCCGCGAGCACGACCGGCACCCCGAGGTACGGAACGGGGCAAAAACGGGGGGAAACGGGAAAAAAACGGGGGGAAAATGGGGAAAAAACGGGGGGGAAAACAGGAAAAACGGGGGGGAAAATGGGGAAAAAACGGGGGGGAAATGGGGAAAAAAACGGGGGGGGGAAATGGGGAAAAAAAACGGGGGGAAACGGGGAAAAATGGGGGGGAAAATGGGAAAAAAAACGGGGGGAAATGGGAAAAAACGGGGGGGGGGAAATGGGGAAAAACGGGGGGGAAACGGGGAAAAAACGGGGGGAAACGGGGATAAAATGGGGGGGGAAATGGGGGGAAAATGGGATTTTGGGGGGAAAACGGGAAAAAATGACGGGGGGAAAATGGGAAAAAAAACGGGGGGAAACGGGACAAATATGGGGGAAAATGGGAAAAAAACGGGGAGAAATGGGAAAAAACGGGGGGGGAAACGGGAAAAAACGGGGGGAAATGGGGAAAAATATGGGGGAAAATGGGAAAAAATGGGGGGGAAATGGGGATAAAATGGGAAAATATGGGGGGAAATGGGGAAATTTGGGGGGGAAATGGGGGAAAAAAATGGGGGAAATTGGGGGTGAAATGGGAAATTTGGGGGGGAAATAGGGGGAAATGGGGAAAAATATGGGGGAAATGGGGAAAATTGGGGGAGGAAATGGGAAAATTTGGGGGGGGAAATGGGGGGGAAATTGGGGAAGTGGGGAAAAATGGGGGAAAATGGGGTAAAAATGGGGGAAAATGGGGGAAAAAATGGGGGAAAATGGGGTAAAAATGGGGGGGAAATGGGAAAAAAACGGGGGGGAAATGGAGATAAAATGGGAAAAAAATGGGGGGGGGAAATGGGGAAAAATGGGGGGAAATGGGGGAAAATGGGGAAATTTGGGGGGGGGAAATGGGGAAAATTGGGAGGAAATGGGAAAATTAGGGGGGGAAATGGGGAAAATGGGGGGAAATGGGGAAAAATGGGAAAAATGGGGGAAAATGGGAAAATTTCAGGAAGAAATGGGGAAAACATGGGGGGAACATGGAGGGAAATGGGGGAAAATTGAGGGTGAAATGGGGGAAAATGGGGGGAAAAATGGGGGGGAAATGGGGGAAAATGGGGAAATTTGGGGGCGAAGATGGGGAAAAAATGGGGGAAATTGGGGGTGAAATGGGAAATTTGGGGGGGAAATGGGGGGAAATGGGGAAAAATATGGGGGGAAATGGGGAAAATTGGGAGGAAATGGGAAAATTTGGGGGGAAATGGGGAAAAAATGGGGGGAAATGGGAAAAAAACAGGGGGAAACGGGAAAAATGGGAAAATTTGGGGAGAAAATGGGGGGGAAATGGGGAAATTTGGGGGGGAAATGGGATTTTTGGGAGGAAAATGGGGAAAAATTGGGAGGGAAATGAGAAAATGGGGGAAAATGGGGAAAAATGGAAAAAACGGGGGGGGAAAATGGGAAAAATGGGGGGAAATGGGGATAAAATGGGGGAAACGGGAAAAATGGGGGGGGGAAATGGGAAAATTGGGGGGAAATGGGGATAAAATGGGGGGAAAATGGGGAAATTTGGGGGGAAATATGGGGGAAAATGGGAGGAAATGGGAAAATTTGGGGAGAAAATGGGGGGAAATGGGGGAAAATTGGGGGAAAATGGGGAAAATGGGAAAATTTCAGGAAGAAATGTGGAAAACATGGGGGGAACATGGAGGGAAATGGGGGAAAATTGGGGGTGAAATGGGGGGAAATGGGGGGAAATGGGAAATTTGGGGAGGAAATGGGAAAAATGGGGAAAATGCCAAAAATGGGGAAAATGGGGGGATATTGGGAAAATTTTGGGAAGAAATGGGGAAAAATGGGGAAAATGGGGGGAAATTGGGGGCAAAATGGGGGAAAATGTAGTAAAAATTGGGGAAAATTGGAAAAAAAGGGGGGGAAATGGGGGAAAATGGGAAAAGTTGGGGGGAAATGGGATTATTTGGGAGGGAAATGGGGGAAAATGGGAAAAATGGGGGGAAGATAGGAAAAATGGGGGAAAGGGGGGGAAAAATGGGCACATTTGGGGGAGAAAATGGGATTTTTGGGGGCAAAATGGGGGAAAAAAGGAAGAAATCGGGTAAAAAACCCAGAAAAAATGGGAAAAGTTGGAAAAAAAATGGGGAAATGGCAGAAAAGCGGGGGAAAAAATGGGGAAACTGGAAAAAAAACGGGAAAAATGGGAAAATTTGGGAGAAAAACGGGGAAGAAATGGGAATTTTGGGAGGATAGAGAAGAAGAAAATGGGGAAAATTGAGGGAATTTGGGGCTAAAAGGGGAAAATTGGAGTTTTTTGGGGAAATTTGGGGGAATTTTGCAGGCGCAGTTCGAGACCCCGTACGTGGTGAGGCTGCACAACTTCCACCAGGTGGCGCCGCCGCTGCCCTGCTTCACCTTCCAGCACCCCAATCCCGGTGAGGAACGTTCCGGAAACAGCCGGGAAAATCCCGGAGATCCTCGGGGAAAAGTCCAGGAAATTTCAGGGAAAGTCAGGGGAAAAATTAGGAAAAAATGCCAAAAATTTTGGGGAAAAACGGTGAAAATGCCAAGAGAAAAAGGTGAAAATTCCGAAAAAAAATCCCCTAATTTAAGCAAAAATGTGGGAAAAAACCCAGAAAATTCTAGGAAAAAATCTCCCAGAATTGCAGAAAAAAAGGTGAGAGGTTGATCAAAAATCTTCGAAATTTAGGGGAAATAAAACATCTTAAAATTCCCAAAAAGAGTCTGAAAAAGGGAAAAGATTTCAGGAAAATTCCTGAAAATTTCAGGGAAAAAATAGCCCAAAAATCAGAATAATCAGGATTAAAATCATCAGAAAATCAGGGAGAAAAATCCTCAAAACCGAAAAAAAAAAATTTCTGAAAAAATATTGGGAAAAGCCCTCAAAAAATCAGAAAAAAACCCCAGAAAAATCAGGAAAAAAATGCAAAAAAAAAAAAGGAAAAAATTGAAAAAATTGCAGAAAAATATGAAAAAATTGTAAAAGTGATGAAAATTGGGGAGAAAAATGTGGGAATTTTTGGGTTTTCCAGACCCTTCCCCTGACAAAATTTACCCCAAAAAATTGCAACAAAATTTAACCAAAATTGAATAAAAATTTTTCCAAATTTTAGGAAAAATTCCCTTTAAAAATTCCAGAAAAAAGTGACCAAAATTGAACAAAAATTCTGGTTTTTAGGAGAAGAAAAACCCCTCTAAAATTTTAGAAATAATCAGGAAAAAAAATCCCCAAAATCAGGAGAAAATTTGCCGGAAAAACATCCAGGAAATGAGAAATAAACCCCCCGAAATCAGGAAAAAATCCCCCAAAATATCAGAATAATCAGGATAAAAATCATCAGAAAATCAGGAAAAAAATCATCAGAAAATCAGGAAAAAAATCCAAAAAACCGAGAAAAAAAAATCTGAAAAAATATCAGGAAAAGGCCTCAAAAATCAGAAAAAAACCCCCAGAAAAATCAGGAAAAAAAATGTAAAAAAAAATTGAAAAAATTGCGGGAAAAATACAAAAAAATTCCCAAAAAGTGCTGAAAATTGGGGACAAAAATTAGGGAATTTTTGGGTTTTCCAGACCCTTCCCCTGACAAAATTTAACCAAAATTGAACAAAAAATTCTCCAAATTTTAGGAAAAAAAGCCTTTAAAAATCTCAGAAAAAATCAGGAAAAAAATCCCCAAAATCGGGAGAAAATCCACAGCAAAAACATCAAAAAAATAAGAAAGAAACCCCCCAAAATCTGGGAAAAATACCCGAAAAACCAGAATAATTAGGATAAAAATCATCAGAAAATCAAGATAAAAATCATCAGAAAATCAGGATAAAAAACGGGAAAACCACGAAAAAAAATTCTGAAAAAATATTGGGAAAAGGCCTCAAAAAATCTGAAAAAAACCAGAAAAAATCAGGAAAAAAAACGCAAAGAAAACGCAAAAAAAATTTGAAAAAACCTCTAAAAAATTGCGGAAAAAATATGAAAAAATTCCAAAAAATGCTGAAAATTGTGGACAAAAATTTGGGAATTTTTGGGCTTTTCCAGACCCTTCCCCTGACAACAGCCGCTACACGGAGCTCAGCTGGCAGGTGCAGGTGGGCACCGTCCTGCACGGCTTCGCCGGCTACTTCGAGACGCGGCTCTACGGCGACGTCACCCTCAGTGAGGGCGGGGCCGGGGGGCGGGGCTTAGCGGGGCGGGGCCTCGGCGTGGGAGGGAGGAGAAAACCGGGGGAGAAATGAAAAAATTTGGGCGGAAAAAGGAGAAAAAATGGGGGGAAAATGGAAAAATATTGGGGAGAAATGAGGCTAAAGGGGTTAAAAGTGGGCGTGGTTTGGCATTTGGGGCGGGGCTTAGCGGGGTGTGGCTCCGGGGTGGGGCTGGGTGGGAGGTGGGAGAAATTCGGGGGAGAAATGAAAAAATTTGGGTGAAAAATGGAGGAAAAATGGGAAGAAAATGGAGATAAAGTAAGGAAAAGGGGTGGGGTTTGGGTTGGGGGAGGAGCTTAAGGGGGTGTGGCTGTGTGGGCGTGGCCACGTAGGAAACGGAAGAAGTTTTGGGGGGAAATGAAGAAATTTGGGGGAAAAATTGGGAAAAATTGGGAAAAATGGGAAAATATTGGGGAGGAATTAGGCTAAGGGAGTAAAAAGTGGGCGTGGTTTGGCATTTGGGGCGGGGCTTAGCGGGGCGTGGCTCCGGGGTTGGAGGCGGGAGAAAATCGGGGGGGAAATGAAAAAATTTGGGCAGAAAACGGTGGAAAAATGGGGGGGAAATGGAGATAAAGGGAAAAAAAGGGGCGGGGTTTGGGTTGGGGAGGGGCTTAAAGGGGTGTGGCTGTGTGGGCGTGGCCATGTAGGGAGCAGAAGTAGTTTGGGAGGGAAATGAAAAAAATTTGGGCAGAAAAAGGAGAAAAAATGGAAAAATATTGGGGAGAAATGAGGCCAAGGGAGTAGAAAGTGGGCGTGGTTTGGCATTTGGGGCGGGGCTTAGCGGGGCGTGGCTCCGGGGTGGGAGGAGGGAGAAAATCGGGGGGGAAATGAAAAAATTTGGGCGGAAAATGGAGGAAAAATGGGGGAAAAAAAGGAGATTAAGGGAAAAAAAGGGGCGGGGTTTGGATTGGGGAGGGGCTTAAAGGGGTGTGGCACTGGGGGCGTGGCTTAATTCGGAATGGAAAAATTAGGGTAAAAAATGAGAAAATTTGGGGTAAAGTCGGGGGAAATGGAAAAATGGAAGGAATTGAGGCTAAGGGAGTGAAAAGTGGGCGTGGCTTGCATTTGGGGAGGGGCCTAAAGGGGTGTGGCCATGGGGGTGTGGCCATGGGGGTGTGGCCATGGAGGGAGGAGCAGAAATTTTGGGGGGAAACTGAGAAAATTGGGGGGGAAATGGAAAAAAATCGGTGGAAATGAGGCTAAGGGAGTGAAATGTGGGCGTGGTTTAGCGTTTGGGGCGGGGCTTAGCGGGGTGGGGCACGGGGGGCGTGGCCAGGTGAGAAAGGGGCGGTGCAGGGAAAATTTGGGGGAAAAATCTGGGAAAAAGGGGAATTTTGGGGGAAATTGTGGGGAAAAAAACGGGAGGAAGTTGTTTGGAAAAAATAGAAAATTTTTGGGGAAAAAAATGGGGAATTTGGGAAAAAAATGGGATTAATTTTTTGGGAAAAATGGAATATTTTTGTTAAAAAATCGGAGGAAAATTTTGGGAAAACTTTGAAAATTTTTGGTGAATAAATCAGGAAATTAGGGGGGAAAAAATGGATGAAGTTTGGAGAAAAAATTGAATTTTTTGGGGTAAAAATTGGGAAATTTGGGGAGAATTTCGATGAATTTTTTGAAAAAAATCGAACTTTTCTTGAAAAAAAAAATAGGGGTTTTGGGAAAAAATTGGAGGAAATATTTTGGAAAAAATTTAATTTTTTTTTTAAAGAATTTGAGGAGGTTTGGAAAAAAATTAAAAGAAAATTGAAAGTTTTGGGGAAAAAAATTGGGGGAATTTGGGAAAAAAATTGGGAGGAAAATTTTGGAAAAAAATTGAGATTTTTTTGGTTCAAAAATTGGGGAATTTGGGAAAAAATAGGGTACGGTTTGTGGGGAAATTAGGATTTTTAGGACAAAAATGGTAAAATTTGGGGGAAATGTTTCTTTTTTTCAGGTTAAATGGTAATTTTGGGTTAAAAAAGGAAAAATTTTAATAAAAATAGGAAATTTTAGGGGAAAAATCAGAATTTTTAGGGGAAAAATTTGGGACAAATCGGGGAAAATTTTTATTTCTGGAATAATGAAAATGGTTAAGGAAAAAAATGGAGAAAAATTTGAATTTTGAGGAGAAAAATTGGGAGAAAAATGTGAATTTTTGTGGAAAAAATTAGATTTTTGGGGGGTAAAAACGGGGAAATTTGGGGATTTGAATTTTGGGGAATTTGGGAATGGTGGAAAATTGGGAATTTGGGGTGATTTGGGATTTTTTTTTTGGGATTTTCAGGCATCCGTCCCGAGACGCACTCGCCGGGGTTGTTCTCGTGGTTCCCCATCTTCTTCCCCATCAAGGTAAAAAAAACGGGGCAAAAAACCCAAATTTTGGGCAAAATTACAACAAAAATTCAAAATTTTGGGAGAAATGTCCAAAAAAAAAGGGAATTTTAGAGAAAATCCAGAAAAAAATCAGAAATTTTTAAAAAAAAATTTAAAAATTGAATTTTTTGGACGAGTTTTAAATGAAAATTTGGGAATTTTGGGGCAAAATTTGGAAAAAAAAATCCTGAGGAAAATTAAATAAATTCGGTGAAATTTTCAATTCTGGGGCAAATCTAAGAATTTTTGGGGAATTTGGAGCGAAATTCCAACAATAATTGAAGAAATTTTCCGGAGAAAATCTGGGAAAAATTGAAAAAATCCTGAAATTTTTGAGGGAAAAATTAAAATAAAATTAATGTTCATGAAAAAAAACTTTAAATTTCTGGGAAAAACTTGAAAGATTCTCCAAATTTGATGGAAAATTTTAAAAATCCCGACTTTTTCTGGGATTTTCGGTGAAAAAACGGCGAAAATCAGTGGAAATTTGGTGAAATCGGGGCCGTTTCCCGGCGGCCATTTTGGAACCCGGTGGCCATTTTGTGAATGGGGCCTGCAGGTGGGCGTGGCCTAAGGGGCGGCCATTTTGAAACCCGGAGGCCATTTTGTGAATGGGGCCTGCAGGTGGGCGTGGCCTAAGGGGCGGCCATTTTGAAACCCGGAGGCCATTTTGTGAATGGGGCCTGCAGGTGGGCGTGGCCTAAGGGGCGGCCATTTTGGAACATGGCGTCCATTTTGTGAATGGGGCCTGCAGGTGGGCGTGGCCTAAGGGGTGGCCGTTTTGGAAAATGGCTGCCATTTGTAGGCATGGCTTCCTAATGGGTTTGGCCCAATGGGTGGCAGCCATCTTGGAAACCGGCGGCCATTTTGTGAGTGCGGCCTACGGGTGGGCGTGGCCAAATGGTGGCCATGTTGGAAAACGGCGGCCATATTTGTGGGTGTGGCTTTCCCGCTAGTCATTAGCAAAGGGTGGTGGGCGTGGCTTTGTGGCAGAGCAGTTTTTGATTGGTGTGGCAGCCATCTTGGTGGGCGTGGCCACTGCAGAGAAACCCCGTGGCCATCTTGGTGGGCGGGGTCAGCCAGAATGATACTTGGGAGCCATCTTGGTGGGTGTGGCCACTCCCAAATAAGCCTGGTGGCCATCTTGGTGGGTGGGGTCACTCCAAACAAACCCTGTGGCCATATTGGTGGGCGGGGTCAGCCAGAATGACACTTGGGAGCCATCTTGGTGGGTGTGGCCACTCCCAAAAAAGCCTGTTGGCCATCATGGTGGGCGTGGTTTAGTGGCGAGAGTGGTTTTGATTGGTTTAGGGGCCATCTCGGTGGGTGTGGCCTGTGCAAATAAATCTACCCGCCATCTTGGTGGGCGAGGCCACCGACATTAATCCTAGCAGCCATCTTGGTGGGCGTGGCCATTCCCAAATTTAAACTGTGGCCATCTTGGTGGGTGTGGCAAGCTGGAATGACCCCGGTGGCCATCTTGGTAGGCGTGGCCTCTGCAAATAAGCTCTGTGGCCATCTTGGTGGGCGTGGTCACTCCTAAATGAACCTGGGAGCCATCTTAGGGGGCGTGTCTACTCTTAATGATCCTTCTAGCCATTTAGGTGGGCGTGGCTACTAAGACTCTATTGGCCATCTTGGTGGGCGTGGCCACCCAAAAAATCTCCAGTGGCTTTTTTGGAGGGCGTGGCAACCAGGAATCACCTCAGCGGCCATCTTGGTGGGCGTGGCCACTGAAAAAAACCCCAGTGGCTGTTTTGGAGGGCGTGGCAACTGGAAATCACTTCAGCGGCCATCTTGGTGGGCGTGGCCACAAGAGCGCCTACTTTGTATGGAGGCGGCCATCTTGGTGGGCGTGACTCCAAACAAACCCGGGGGGCGTGGCCACGCATAATGCCTTTAATGACCATCTCAGTGGGCGTGGCCGCGCTGACCCCGCCCCTTTTCCTCCCCCCGCAGCAGCCGGTGCCGGTGCGGGCGGGGCAGGAGGTGTCGGTGGCGTTCTGGCGCGTGGCCACGCCCAGCAAGGTGTGGTACGAGTGGGCGGTGACGTCGCCGGCGTGCTCCGCCCTCCACAACCCCACGGGGCGCTCCTACACCATCGGCCTCTGAGGCGGACGGACGCACGGACGGACGCACGGACGGACGGACGCAATAAAGCTGCCCCCAGCGAGCCCCGCCTCCTTCTTGGGGGGGTTTTGGGGGAAAAAAAGGGATTTTGGGGGAAAAATCCGGGAATTTCGGGGGGTTCCGGGAGGGAAAATTGGGATTTTTGGGGGAAATAAATAAAAGGAAAAGGAATTTTGGGGGAAATGCGGGAATTTTTGGGGGTTTGGGGAGGGAAAATTGGGATTTTTGGGGAAAATTTGGAAATAATCTGGAAATTTTGGGGGGAAATGTTGGGATTTTGGGGGGGAAATGGAATTTTAGGGGAAATCTGGGAATTTGGAAGGTTTGAGGGGAAAAAGTAGAAGTTTTTGGGAAAAATTAAATAAATATTGGGAAATTTGGGGGGAAAAGGGGAAATTTTTGGGGAAAATCTGGGGATTTTGGGGGTTTGGGGAGGGAAAATTGGGATTTTTGGGGAAAATTTGGAAATAATCAGGAAATTTTGGGGGGAAATGTTGGGATTTTGGGGAAAAAAGTGGAGTTTTAGGGGAAATCTGGGAATTTGGAAGGTTTGAGGGGAAAAAGTAGAAGTTTTGGGGAAAAATTAAAGAAAATATTGGGAAATTTGGGGGAAAAGGGGAAATTTAAAGGGGAAATCTTGGGATTTTGGGGGAATTTGGGAATTTTTGGGGTTTACGGGGAAAAAAAGTGGAATTTTTGGGGAATTACAGGGAGGAAAAAAAGGTGGAATTTTGGGAAAAATCCTGGAATTTTTGGGAATGTTGGGGTTTGGGGAGGAAAAAGTGAAGTTTTTGAGTTTTTGGGAAAAATAAAGTGTAAAAGATTGGGTATTTTGGGGGAAATCTGGAAATTTTGGGGGGTTTGGGGAGAGAAAAGGAAATTTTTGGGGAAAAATTAAAAATTTTTGGGGGAAATCTGGGAATTTTTGGGGTTGGGGGGAAGGAAGTGGAATGATTGGGGAAAATTTTTTAAAAAGTGGGAATTTTGGGGGAAATCCAGGATTTTGGGGGGTTAAGGGAGGAAAAAATTGAATTTTTTTAGGGAAAATGGAAAAAAAATGGGGATTTTGGGGAATTTTGGGGATTTTTGAAGAGGCAGAGGGGGAATTCTTGGGGGTTTTGGGGGTAAAAATTGAATTTTGGAGGGAAATTAATTAAAAAATGAAATTTGTTTTGGAAATCTGGGCATTTTAAGGTGCTTGGGGGGAAAAGCGGAATTTTTGGGGAAAAAATGGAAGAAAATTGTGGAATTTTGGGGGGAAAATTGGGGATTTTTGGGGAAAATCTGGGACTTTTGGGGGGTTTGAGGGGGAAAATTGGGATTTTCGGGGGAAAAATGTGGAATTCTGGGCTAAAAAAAGGGGAATTTTGGGGTAAATTTGGGAATTGGGGGGGTTTTGGTCAGGACAAGTGGAACTTTTGGGAAAAAAATTTAAAAAAATTAGGAATTTTGTGGGAAATCCGGGAATTTTGGGAGATTTCGGGAGGGAAAAGTGGAGTTTTGGGGGAAAACTTTTAAAAATCGGGAATTTTGGGGAAAATTTGGGCATTTTGGAGCCTTTTGGGAGGGAGTTGTGGAATTTTTGAGCAAAAAAATGAGAGAAAATTGGGCATTTTGGGGGAAATTTGTGGTTTTTGGAGGTTTGGGGGGAAAAGTGGATTTTTGGGGAGGAAAAAAGTGGAAAATGAGGGGGAAAAGTGAAATTTTGGGAGTAAAAAGTGGAATTTTGGGGAGAAAAAAGTGAAATTTTTGGGGATAAATCTTGGAGTTTTAAATGGGGGTAAAAAGGGGGAATTTTGGGGGAGAAAAAGAAAATTTGGGTGGGAAATTACGGAATTTTAGGGTGAAAAAGCCGAATTAGGAAGGGAAAATTGGAGTTTTGCGGGAATTTTGAGGGGAAAATGTTGAATTTTGGGGGGAAAAAGGTGGAAATTGGGGGATTTTGGTGGCATTTTTGGGGGAAAATTGGAATTTTGAGGGAAAAGGAGGAATTGGGGGGTTTGGGGGGAAATTTGGGGAGGAAAAGGTGGAATTTTGGGGGAAATTATGAAGGGGAAATGTGGGATTTTGGGGGGGGAAAGTGGAATTTGGGGGAAAATGGGAGTTTTGAGGGGAAAAGGGGAAATTTTGGGGGAAAAGGAAAGAATTTTGGGAGAATTTATGGGGGAAATTTGGATTAAAAATGGGGAATTTCGGGCAAAACCACGGGAATTTGGGGCCAAATGGGAAAAAAAGGGAGGGAAATGCCGGGAATTGGTGAAATTTGGGTGGAATTGGAGCTATTGGGGTGGAACTGGTGAAAATCGGTGAAATTTGGGTGGAATTGAGGAGATTTTGAGCCATTTTGAACCCAATTGAAGGGATTTGGGGATTTTAAGCCAACATCTTCCAAAATCTTTTTTAAAAGAGGCAGTTTTGGGTGCAAAGCAGAAAAACCCAGATAAACGAGGAGTAATTTGGAAAATTTGGGTAAAAAGCAAAACTTATAATAAATTCGGGGCATTTTTCAAGTTTGCTCCCCCCTGCCCCCCCCCCCGATATCAGCTGTCTTGTTTTAGCCGCCTCCGAGCGCACCCTCGTGCCCCACGTCGCCTCCCGCTCTTCCCCCAGCGCGTTTCAATCGCATTTTGTGGGGTTTTTTACCCAAAATTTCATTTATTTGGCGTGTTTTGGCCCCCGGTTTTCCTCGCTACTCGAGCCCAGGCTCCGCAGGCCGCGCTAGGCCGCGTTGCCATGGCGACAACACAGCGGGTATGGGCGGGGCGCTCCCTGCCGCCGTTCAGCCAATCACAGCGCGCGTCTCATCCACCAATCCGCCGCGACGACGCTTTGAGGCCTCGCGACCAATCAGCGGAGCCGCTTTTTGACAAACAGCTCCGCCAGCCAATTGGATGGCAGCATTGCGTCACCTTAGCCAATAGGATCGCGGATAGGGCGGAGCGGGCGGCGCGGGCTGGGCGAAGGAGGAGGGGGGAAGGTTCTGGAGGCCGCCGCCATCTTTGCCGCCGCGTCCGGGGCCGCCGCCGCCGCCGCCGCCGCCGCTTCGGGGCTCAGGGGGGACCGGTAAGGGCGGCAGCGCTGTCGCGACATGACGTCAGAGCCCTCCGCGCCGTGACGTCACGGTCGGGGCTGCGGGGGGCGCGGGGGGAGGGGAGCGGCGGCGGCTGTGGGGGAAAACGGGGGGGGGGGGAAGGGCGGGAAACGGAGCCTGAGGGCGGCGCCGCCAGGGGGCGCTAAGGGCGTGAGGGGCGGGGCTTGCGGCAAGGGGCGTGGTTTCGGGGTATTGTGGTTAAGGCAACGGGGCGTGGTTTTACCGAGGGGCGTGGCTTGGGCAGCGTTGCTTAAATAGAAAGGGGCGTGGCTGTCTTGAGGGGCGTGGCTAACTCGTCGCTGTTTAGTGGGCGGAGCTTGGGCACCGTTGTTGTCAACGGGAGTGGGCGTGGCTTGCGCCCCGTTGTTGTCAACGGGAGGGGGCGTGGCTTGAATTCTATCGGCTGGCCGTGACGTCACTGCTGCTGGTGACGTCACCGCCCCTTCCTGATGACGTCATTGCAGGAAAAACCCGAATTCCGGGGGTTTTCCCCCCCAAAAAAACCCCGGGATGGACTCGGGGGGATCCAAGGCGCTGCCGGACCCGGTGAGCCAAAAAATCCCGGAATTTCGGGGCCGTTTTGGGGGAATTTTGGGGGAATTTTCGGGGCTGAGGTTCCCGGATTCCCGCAGGCGGACGCGATGACCTCGGACGACTTCGACATCGTCATCGAGGCCATGCTGGAGGCGCCCTACAAGAAGGAGGAGGTGACCAAATCCCCGCCATTCCCTAAAAAATGGGAATTTTTTCCCGTTTTCCCCCTTCGTTCCCAATTTTCCCGCCAATTTTCCCCAAATTTTGCCCCATTTTTGTCCCAGTTTTCTGATTTTGACCTCGTTTTACCCCATTTTTCAGGAATATTCTCTATTTTCCCCGATTTTGCCACAATTTTCTGCATTTTCCACCAAATTCCCCTCAAATTTCCCTCATTTTCCCCCAAATTTTCTCATTTTTTCTTACGTTTTCCCAAATTCCCCTCAAATTTTCCTCATTTTTCCCCAAATTTCCTAATTTTTTCCCAGTTTGACCCAAAATTCTCCCAAATTTCTCAATTTTCTCCATTTTCCCCAATTTTTTATCAATTTCCCCAAACTTTGCCCCATTTTTGTCCCAATATTTTGATTTTTGAACTCCTTTGCCCCAAAATCCCCAATTTTAGAATGAATTTTCCCCAAATTTCCCCAAATTTCCTCCAATTTTTCCTGAATTTCCCCCTTTTTCCGGAATATTCCCCATTTCCCCCCATTTTGCCCCAATTTTCTGCATTTTCCACCAAATTCCCCTCAAATTTCCCCAAATTTCCTCATTTTTTCCCATCTTTACCCAAATTTCCCCAAAATTTCCCCCAATTTTCCCCAATTTCCCCATTTTCTTCCCATTTCCCCCAAATTTCCCAATTTTTGTCCCAAATTTCCTCCAAATTCTCCCAAATTTCTCAATTTTTCCCAATTTCCCCCAATTTTTTATCAATTTCCCCAAATTTTGCCCCGTTTTCCTCCCAATTTTCTGATTTTTACCTCATTTAACCCCAAATCCCCCATTTTAGAATCAATTTTATTAAAATTCCCCATTTTCATCCCAAATCTCCCCTAAAATTCCCAAAATCTCCCAAATTTCGATGATTTTTCCCATTTTTTTCTCCATTTTTATCCCAAAACTTTTTTTCCCTTCAAATTTTCCCATTTTTTTATCCCAAATTTCCTCATTTCTATCCCAAATTATCCCAAATTTTCCTCATTTTTAACCCCAAAATTTCATTTTTTCCCAATTTTCCCCCATTTTCCCCCCAAATTTCCCCAAATTTCTTCATTTCCACCTCAAAATTTCCCTTTTCCCCCCAAATTTTCTCCTTTTCTATCCCAAATTTCCCCTAAAATTCCCAATTTTCCCCCAAATTTTCACTTTTCCCTCCAAATTTCCCCAAATTTTCTCCAATTTTCATATTTTAGCCTAAATTTTCCTCATTTTTATCCCAAATTTTCTCATTTTCCCCAATTTTCCTCATGTTCCCCAAATGTCTCCAAATTTCTTCGTTTCCTCCCCAAAATTTCCCTTTTTTATCCCAAATTTTCCCAAATTTTCCTCATTTTTTCCCAATTTTCATCATTTTTATCCCAAATTTCTTCGTTTCCACCCCAAAATTTCCCTTTTTCTCCCAATTTTTCCCAATTTTTCCCTGATTTTTCACCCCAAAATTTCCTTTTCCCCCAAATTTTCCCATTTTTATCCCAAATTTTCCCAAATTATCCCAATTTTTCCTCATTTTTAATCCCCCAAATTTCTCTTTTTTCCCCAAATTTCCCTTTTTTATCCCAAACTTTCCCAAATTTTCCTCTTTTTTCCCCGAAATTTCTTTTTTTTTCCCAATTTTCCCCATTTTGCTTCCAGTTTTCCCCAAATTTCCTCATTTTCACCCCAAAATTTCCCTTTTTTCCCCAAATTTTTCCTTTTTTTATCCCAATTTTTCCCTTTTTATCCCAAATTTCCCCTAAAATTCCCAATTTTTCCACAATTTTCCCTTTTTTACCCCAAATTTTCCCAAATTTTCCTCATTTTTTCCCCAAAGTTTCCCTTTTTTATCCCAAATTTCCCCTAAAATTCCCAATTTTCCCCCAAAATTTCCTCTTTTTTCCCAACTTTTCCTCATTTTTCCCCAAATTTCTTCATTTCCTCCCCAAAATTTCCCTTTTCCCCCCAATTTTCCCATTTTTATCCCAAATTTTCCCAATTTTTCCTCATTTTTCCCCAAATTTCCCCAAATTTTCCCAAATTTCCCTTTTTTATCCCAAATTATCCCAAATTTTCCTGATTTTCCCCCAAAATTTCATTTTTTTCCCAATTTTTCCCCATTTCTTTCTTCCAATTTTCCCCAAATTTCCCCTTTTTATCCCAAATTTCC
>NW_024037447.1:846286-881651 GCF_015832195.1 Motacilla alba alba
CCAGCGCCCCCCCGACCCTCTCCCAGTATAAACCAGTATAAACCAGTATAAACCAGTACAAACCAGTAACCCCAAATCCCCATTTTCCCCATTTCCCCCCATTTTTAACCCTTTAACTCCCTCCTAGCCGCTCCCAATCCCCCCAAATTTCACCCCAGCGCCCCCCTGACCCCCTCCCAGTATAAACCAGTATAAACCAGTATAAACCAGGAACCCCAAATCCCCATTTTCCTTCTTTTCCCCCCATTTTTAACCCTTTAACTCCCTCCCACTCACTCCCAATCCCCCCAAATTTCACCCCAGTGACCCCCAGCGCCCCCCTGACCCCCTCCCAGTATAAACCAGTATAAACCAGTACCGCGGGCTCCAGCGTGGACCAGTACCAGAGGCGCTGGGCGTCGTCGCGCAGGTCGGGCCTGCCACAGCTGGGGCAGCCCAGGGCGCCCACGCCCCTCTCCCTCAGCCCCACGGTGAAGTGCAGCCGGAAGCACTCGGGGCACAGGGGGCACGAGCAGCCCGGCAGCCACTGCATCTGCACCAGTAGGAACCAGTAAGAACCAGTAAGGAACTGGTTTGGACTGGTTTGGTCCCAGTTTGATCCCAGTTCTATTGGGGTTAATGGCGGTGCTGCCCCCAGTGGTCACTGAGGGAATTACAGCTGCTAAAAAGCCAAACCAGTACAAACCAGTAGCTCCCAGTAGCCCCAAACCCACTCCCAGTTCATCCCAGTAAGCCCCCAGCACCCACAAACCAGTATAAACCAGTATAAACCAGTATAAACCAGTACGCTCCCACTAATGGGTTTCTATGGTGGTGCTGCCCCCAGTGGTCACTGAGGGAATTGCAGCCATTAAAATGCAAAACCAGTACAAACCAGTAGCTCCCAGTAGCCACAAAAGCATTCTCAGTTCATCCCAGTAAGCCTCCAGTAAGTCCCAGCACCCACAAACCAGTATAAACCAGTAAGGAACTGGTTTCATCCCAGTTCTATTGGGGTTAATGGTGGTGCTGCCCCCAGTGGTCACTGAGGGAATTGCAGCTGCTAAAAAGCCAAACCAGTACAAACCAGTAGCTCCCAGTAGCCCCAAACCCACTCCCAGTTCATCCCAGTAAGCCCCCAGCACCCACAAACCAGTATAAACCAGTACAAACCAGTATAAACCAGTACGCTCCCACTAATGGGTTTCTATGGTGGTGCTGCCCCCAGTGGTCACTGAGGGAACTGCAGCCATTAAAACGCCAAACCAGTATAAACCAGTTCATCCCAGTAGCCCCAAAACACTTCCAGTTTATCCCAGTAGGGCTCCAGTAAGTCCCCAGCATCCACAAACCAGTACAAACCAGTATAAACCAGTATAAACCAGTATAAACCAGTAAGCGCCCACTAATGGGTTTCTAGGGTGGTGCTGCCCCCAGTGGTCACTGAGGGAATTGCAGCCGTTAAAACGCCAAACCAGTATAAACCAGTTCATCCCAGTAGCTCCAAACCCACTCCCAGTTCATCCCAGTTCATCCCAGTAACCCCAGCCCTGAAACCAGTAACTCCCAGCAACCCCAAATGCCCTCCCAAGCCATTCCCGGTACAAACCAGTCCAAACCAGTATAAACCAGTAACCCCAAATCCCCGTTTTCCCCATTTCCCCCCATTTTAACCCTTTAACTCCCTCCCAGTCACTCCCAGTTTGTCCCAGTCCCTCCCAGTTTATCCCAGTCCCCTCCCAGTTCACCCCAGTCCCCTCCCAGTCCAAACCAGTCCAAACCAGTATAAACCAGTATCCCCAAATCCCCATTTTCCCCCACTTTTAACCCTTTAACTCCCTCCCAGTCCCTCCCAGTTTACCCCAACCCCCTCCCAGTCCCCTCCCAGTCCAAACCAGTACAAACCAGTAACCCCAAGTCCCCATTTTCCGCTTTTCCCCCCATTTTTAACCCTTTAACTCCCTCCCAGTCCCTCCTAGTTCACCCCAACCCCCTCCCAGTCCAGACCAGTCCAAACCAGTCCAAACCAGTATAAACCAGTATAAACCAGTAACCTTAAATCCCCATTTTCGCCATTTTTCCCCATTTCCCCCCATTTTTAACCCTCCCAGTCCCTCCCAGTTTATCCCCGTTCCCTCCCAGTCCCTCCCAGTTCACCCCAACCCCCTCCCAGTCCCAAACCAGTATAAACCAGTCCGAACCAGCGCTCACCAGTTGCCGGGGCAGCCCCCAGCCGCAGACGGCGCACTCGCAGCGCAGGCGCCTGCGCAGGGCAGCCCTGTCCGGGCAGGACCCCACGGCCTCCACCAGTTCCGCCAGCAATGGCTCCTGGCTGGGGGCCGGCAGCAGGCCCAGGCCCAGCTCGCGGCCCAGGCCGGCCACCAGCGAGGCCCGGCCCCAGCTGGCCACGGGCAGGGAGGCCAGGATCTGCCGGACCAGGGCCTGCGGGAAACCAGTACGGACCAGTATGGACCAGTACGGACCAGTACGGACCAGTAGGGACCAGTATGGACCATTATAAACCAGTATGGACCAGTACGGACCAGTATGGACCAGTACGGACCAGTATAAACCACTATGGATCAGTATGGACCAGTATGGACCAGTATAAACCATTATAAACCAGTATGGACCAGTACGGACCAGTACAGACCAGTACGGACCAGTATGGACCAGTATGGACCAGTATGGACCAGTACGGACCAGTATGGACCAGTACGGACCAGTACGGACCAGTATAAACCAGTATAAACCAGTACGGACCAGTAGGGACCAGTACGGACCAGTATAAACCAGTATGGACCAGTACGGACCAGTACGGACCAGTAGGGACCAGTACGGACCAGTATGGACCAGTATAAACCAGTATGGACCAGCACGGACCAGTATGGACCAGTACGGACCAGTATAAACCAGTATAAACCAGTACGGACCAGTATGGACCAGTATGGACCAGTATAAACCATTATAAACCAGTATGGACCAGTATGGACCAGTATGGACCAGTATAAACCAGTACCGACCAGTATGGACCAGTATAAACCATTATAAACCAGTATGGACCAGTACGGACCAGTATGGACCAGTATAAACCAGTATGGACCAGTACGGACCAGTATGGACCAGTATGGACCAGTATAAACCAGTATGGACCAGTATGGACCAGTATGGACCAGTATGGACCAGTACGGACCAGTACGGACCAGTATGGACCAGTATGGACCAGTATAAACCAGTATGGACCAGTACGGACCAGTACGGACCAGTACGGACCAGTATGGACCAGTATAAACCAGTATGGACCAGTATAAACCAGTATGGACCAGTACGGACCAGTACGGACCAGTATGGACCACTAAAAAAATAATTGAAACCAGTAACAAAAATCCCAAAACCAGTATGGACCAGTAAGGCCAAATTCATTCCCAGTTCATCCCAGACCCCAAACCAGTACAAACCAGTATAAACCAGTAACCCCAAACCCTCTCCCAGTCCCTCCCAGTATAAACCAGTAAAAACCAGTAACTCCTGATGCCCCTCCCAGTCCATCCCAGTTCATTCCAGTAACCCTAGACTCCATCCCAGTATAAACCAGTGACCCCAAACCCCTCCCAGTATAAACCAGTGACCCCAGAGCCCCTCCCAGTATAAACCAGTAACCCCAGAGCCCCTCCCAGTATAAACCAGTGACCCCAGAGCCCCTCCCAGTATAAACCAGTGACCCCAGAGCCCCTCCCAGTATAAACCAGTAACCCCAGAGCCCCTCCCAGTATAAACCAGTAAACCCCAAACCCCTCCCAGTCCCTCCCAGTATAAACCAGTACAAACCAGTTCACCTGCTGGTCGGCCTGGTCGAAGTCCAGCCCTGGCTCCGCCCCCTGCTGCTGACGTAGGCGGAAGGGGCGGAGCTTGATCCGCTGCAGCTCGCACAGCGCCCCCCAGTGGCTGCCCTGCTGCCGCCGCAGCGCCGCCGCCGCCGGGGCGGCCTCGGGGAAACCGAGGCTGGACAGGAGCCGCAGCTGCACCGGGACAGACCAGTTCGGACCAGTACAAACCAGTTCGGACTGGGCTGGACCAGTATAAACCAGTACAAACCAGTACAAACCAGTATAAACCCGTTAAATGCACCAAAATACCTGGTTTTTGCATTAAAATCCCATTAATGTGGACCAGTACAAACCAGTTTGGACCAGATTGGACCAGTTTGGACTGGATTGGACTGGTTTGGACTGGTTTGGACCAGTAGAAACCAGTATAAACCAGTATAAGCCAGTACAAACCAGTAAAATTCACGCAAATCCCCATTTTTTTAGACCAAAATCTTCCTAATTTGCATATTTTGGACCAGTACAAACCAGTTTGAACCAGTAAAAACCAGTACAAACCAGTACAAACCAGTAAAACCCCACCCATGCCCATATATGGCAGCTTAAACCCCGCCCACCACTTTAAGCCCCTCCCACCACCAATTTCCCCGAATTCCTCAAAAACCACAAAGCCCCGCCCCCAAAATGTGAAGCCCCGCCCCCAGTTTTTTAACAATGTTTATGTAAATTTTAAGCCCTGCCCAAAAATCCACCATTTTGGAGCCGGTTTGTGAAGCTCCACCCTTAATTTTGAAGCTCCGCCCCTAAAATCCACCATCTTGGACCCCATCTGTGAAGCTCCGCCCCCAATTTTGAAGCTCCGCCCCCAGTTTTTTACCGATGTGTATGTAAATTTTAAGCCCCGCCCCCAAAATCCACCATTTTGAAAGTGGTTTGTGAAGCTTCGCCCCAAATGTTGAAGCTCCGCCCCCGAATCCCGCCATTTTGAATTGAGATCTTTAGGCCACGCCCCTAAATGCCGCCATTTTGGGCCTAATTTGTGAGGCTCCGCCCACAACATTTTAAAGCCCCGCCCTAAAATTCCACCATTTTGTTTTCACGTCTAGGCCCCTCCCCAAATGTCGAAGCCCCGCCCCAAATGCCATCACTGTGGACTCAGGTTTTAGGCTCCGCCCCAAATTCAGCCATTTTGGATCTAAATTTTTGGGCTCCGCCCCCAAATTCCACCATCTTGGAACCGCTTTCCGCCATTTTGGACTCAAATGTTAGGCTCTGCCCACAAGATCCGCCATTTTGGAAACCGATTGTGAAGCCCCTCCCCAAAGGATGAAGCCACGCCCCCAAACTGTTCCATTCTGGGTGCAAATTTTAGGCTCCGCCCCCAATTTTTGCATCTTTAGACCCAATTTCCACCATTTTGAAGCCAAACTTTAAGCCCCGCCCCCAATTCCCACAATTTTAAGGCCAAACTTTAAGCCCCGCCCCCAATTTCCACCATTTTAAAGCCAAACTTTAAGCCCCGCCCCCAATTTCCGCCATTTTAAGCCCAAACTTTAAGCTCCGCTCCCAATTTCCGCCATTTAATGGCCAAACGTTAAGCCCCGCCCCCAATTTCCACAATTTTAAGGCCAAACTTTAAGCCCCGCCCCCAATTTACGCCATTTTGAACCATTTTTCTGCCACTTTAACCGAAATTTTAAGCCCCGCCCCGAATCCCTACCCCGACCTCCAAGCCCCGCCCCTTCTCACCTGCTGCTTCCTCCGGCCAATCAGAACGCGGCGGGCGCGGTCAAGCTGGCCCTCCCCCTCCAGCCACGCCCAGGCGGCCTCGGCCAATGAGAACGGCCCCAGGGAGGCCCCGCCCCCATTTTGGTCAGGCTCCGCCTCCAGGAGGGACTTGAGGACCCCTCCGAGGCGGCTCCGGAAGTGCCGGATTTGGGATTCGGGGCTGGGGGCGGGGCCGGAAGGTTCCGGAAGCGCAGAGAAGGGGGCGGGGCCAAGGGATTCCGGGGGGAGGCCCTGGGATTCGGCGGCCTGGGGGGAAGGGGGAGAAAATTCTGGAATAAAAACCCCAAATCCACCAAAATTTACCCCAAAATCGTGAAATTTAGGAAAATATTTTTATAAAAATCCCAAAAAGCACAAATTTCATCAAAATCTCCCAAAATCCGCCCAAAAATTCATAAAAATTCCCAAAAATTCCAAAAGTTTCCACAAAATCTCCTAAAAATCTCCAGATATTCAGAAAAAAATTACTAAAAATCCCCCAAATTTTCCTGAAATCTACGAAAATCCTGCCCCAAAAAATTCAAATAAATTTCCAAAATTCCATCACAATTTCTCCCAAAATTCACGGAAATTTAGCCAAAAATTCAGCCAAAATTGACCCAAAATTTGCCAAAAAATTCAACCAAAATTGACCCTAAAATTCACTCAAAAATTTACTCAAAAATTCACCCAAATTTAGCCAAAATTCATGGAAATTTACCTAAAAATTCACCCCAAATTCACCCAAATTCACTCAAAAATTTACCCAAAAATTCACCCAAATTTAACCAAAAATTCACACAAAATTGACCCAAAATTTGAATAGAATTCATCCAAAATTCACCCAAAAATTCAAAAGTTCACCCAAAATTTACACAAACTCACTCAAAAATTTACGCAAAAATTCAGCCAAATTTAGACAAAAAAATCACGAAAACTTACCCAAGAATTGACGCAAAATTGACCCAAAAATTCACCCAAAATTGTCCCAAATTTTGCCCAAAAATTCACCGAAAATTCACCCAAAATTTCACTGAAAGTTCACCCAAAATTCACCCAAAAATTCACTCAAAATTGACCCAAAATTTGCCAAAAAAATCACTCAAAACTCACCCAAAATTCATCCAAATTCCCCCAAATTTTCCCTCAGGTTTCCAAAAATTCCCAAATTTTAAAAAAATCCCCCAAATTTGCCCAAAATCCCCCGAATTCGCCCCAAACTCTGCTCACCCTGACGAGCTCCACCAGGCGGCGCCCGTCCTCCAGCAGCTTCCGCTGCCGCAAAGCATCGCGGGAAGGGGCGGGGCCACACCCGGAAGTGGCCTCAGCACACCCGGAAGTGCCATTTCCGGCCTCACCAGCAACACCTTCCACACCGGAAGTGGAATTCCCCGCACCGGAAGTTGATTTAGCGTCACCGGAAGTGGTATTGCCAGAACCGGAAGTGGTATTTTCCAATCCGAAAGTTAGTTTTGGGTCACCGGAAGTGGCATCCCCGACACCGGAAGTGGTGTTTCCCACACCGGAAGTTGACGCGGCCACACCGGGTGTGGTTTTGGACACACCGGAAGTGACATCGGCAGTGCCGGAAGTACATTTTGACACACCGGAACAGGCTGGGCTAGACCCGGAAGTCGCTTTTCCAGCACAGGAAGTCGTTGTGGTCACACCGGAAGAGGCGGGGCTAGACCCGGAAGTCGATTTTCCAGCACAGGAAGTCGCTGTGGTCAGCCCGGAAGAGGCGGGGTCAGAACAGGAAGTGGCAGCACCAAACCCGGAAGTAGCCGAAACAGCAGCGGGAGTGGGCGTGGTCACTGCGGCAGTGATGTCACCGGAAGGGGCGTGGTCCGCGCCGCACATCTCGCAGCGGGGGGCGTGGCCTGGGTTGAGGAAGGTGCAGCGGGGGCAGGGCCAGGGCCGGGCGGGGGCGGGGCTCGGCTGGGGCACAAAAAATCACAAATTTCAGCCCAAATTCCACATTTTTTTCCCAAAATTCGATTCTTTTGCCCTAAAATTTCCATTTTTCCTTCCAAAATTCCCAATTTCCCCCCAAAATTTGGGCTTTTAGCTAAAACTAAATTTTTTGCCTCACAAATTTTGATTTTACCCCGAAAAGTTGAATTTTTTCCTGCAAAATTCTCGATTTTTGTATAAAAAAATTCAATTTATTCTCTCTAGAAATCCAATTTTTTACCCAAAACTTCTGTTTTTCTCTTAAAAATTTAACTTTTCTCTCAAAAATTTCAGTTTTTTTAATGAAAATGTTGGGGTTTTGTAAAAAATATTCAAATTTTTGGTAAAAATATGGTAAATCTAAAGATTATCTATAAATCATACATTTAATTATATCTTTAATTACTACATAATTAATATTTATGAGAAATATACAGCAAAAATTTGATTTTAATTTAAAATTCATCTGTAATTATACCTATAATATAAATATAGCTATAATTGTACATAAATTATATTTAAACATAAATTCTGCATAAATTTTTGCATAAATTTGCATAAATTTCCCGTTTTTTGCAGAAAAATTCCATTCTTTTTAAGATGAAATTCCCAATTTCCGTTCAAAACTCCCAATCTTTCTACAAATCTCCCATTTTTTTAAACAAAAACTTCATTTTTTTGGTACCAAATTTCCGTTTTTTCACCTAAAACTCCTTTTTTTTTTTATAAAAAAACCCCAATTTTGTTTTTGAAATAAAAATTATTTTTGCATAAAATTGCCTTTTGTTATTAAAAAACCCATTTTTTAAATAAAAATCCCATTTTTTGCATAAAAACCTCAAATTTTTGTACAAAAATTCGGTTTTTTTGGTATAAAACCCCCGAAATTATTTATAAAAATCCCTTTTTTTGCATAAAAAACTCAAATTTCTGTATAAAAATCCCAAATTTTTTTATAAAAATCACATTTTTTGAATAAAAAATTCCGATTTTTGTACAAAAATCCCATTTTTTTGTATAAAAAACCTCAGATTTTGATATAAAAATCCCAATTTTTTGCATAAAACCCCCAATTTTTGTAAAAAAAACCCCCGAATTTTTCTATTAAAAAATCCATTTTATTTAATTAAAAACTTTGAATTTTTGCATAAAAATCCCACTTCTTGGTATAAAAAAACCCAAATTTTACACAAAAATTACATTTTTGATATAAAAAACTCGGATTTCATATAAAAACCCAAGTTTTGATATAAAAAACTCCAATATTTGTAAAAAATCCCATTTTTTTGGTAAAAAAAATTCAAATTTTTGCATAAAAATCCCATTTTTTTGCACAAAAACCCCCAAATTTTTTCCTAATAACCCCATTTTCCCTCTCCAACCTCCCCGTTTTCCCATAAAAATTGAATTTTTTGATCTAAAATTCCCAATTTTGATACAAAAATCCCATTATTTTCCATAAAAACCCTCCATTTTTTTCTAAAAACCCCATTTTTTCCTCTCAAACCTTCCAATTTTTAGATAAAACTTCCATTTTTTTGTATAAAAACCTCTAATTTCTTGTACAAAAATCCCATTTTTGTAAAAAAAACCCCAATTTTTGTATAAAAATCCCATTTTTTCTCATAGAAACCTCAAATTTTGGTCTAAAAATTCCATTTCTTTGGATAAAGTCCTCAATTTTTTGCATAAAAATCCCATTTTTTATATTAAAAACCTCAAATTTTTGCGTAAAGATTCCATTTTTTGTAAAAAAAATTAAATTTTTGTACAAAAATCCCATTTCTTTGTATTAAAACCAAGAATTTTGGTATAAAATTCCCATTTTTTCTCAATAAAACCTCAAATTTTCATACAAAAATCTCATTTTTTTTTGCCTAAAAACAAATTTTTCCTCCCCAACCCCCCAATTTTTATATAAAATTCCATTTTTTGATCTAAAGTTCCCAATTTTGATATAAAAAATCCCATTTTTTCCCATAAAAATCCCATTTTTTCGCATAAAAATCCCATTTTTTTCTATAAAAACCCCAATTTTTTTTCTCAAAAACCCCATTTTTCCTCTCAAACCTCCCAACTTTTGTCTGAAAATTGAATCTTTAGACATAAAATTCCAATTTTTGTCAAAAAACCCCAAATTTCTGCAAAAAAACCCCATTTTTTGGCATAAAAATCCCATTTTTTTCCATAAAAACCCCAATTTTTCACCTAAAAACTCCAAATTTTTTCCTAAAAACCCCCTTTCCCTCCCCAACCTCCCCATTTTCCTATAAAAATTCCATTTTTTGATCTAAAATTCCCAATTTTGATATAAAAATCCCATTTTTTGCCTAAAACCCCCCAAATTTCTGCATAAAAATCCCATTTTTTTCCATAAAAACCCCAATTTTTCACCTAAAACCCCCAAATTTTTTCCTAGAAACCCCATTTTTCCTCTCAAACCTCTCCATTTTTCTATAAAAATTGAATTTTTTGATATAAAATTCCCAATTTTGATATAAAAAATCCCATTTTTTCCCATAAAAATCCCATTTTTTCGCATAAAAACCCCATTTTTTCACATAAAAACCCCAAATTTTTTTCTAAACTCCCCATTTTTTCTCTTAAACCTCCCAACTTCTGTCTGAAAATTGAATCTTTAGACATAAAATTCCAATTTTTGTCAAAAAACCCCAAATTTCTGCAAAAAAACCCCCATTTTTTGGCATAAAAATCCCATTTTTTTCCATAAAAACCCCAATTTTTCACCTAAAACCCCCAAATTTTTTCCTAAAACCCCATTTTCCCTCTCCAACCACCCCATTTTCCCATAAAAATTGAATTTTTTGATCTAAAATTCCCAATTTTGATATAAAAATCCCATTTTTTGCCTAAAACCCCCCAAATTTCTGCATAAAAATCCCATTTTTTCCATAAAAATCCCATTTTTTCGCCTAAAAACCCCAAATTTTTTCCTAAAAACCCCATTTTTCCTCTTTAACGTCCCAATTTTAACATAAAAGAAAAATTTTTGGTATAAAAATTCCATTTTTTGATCTAAAATTCCCAATTTTTTAATAGAAAACCTCGATTTTTTCCCATAGAAATCCCATTTTTTTTGCCTAAAAACCTCAAATTTTCGTATAAAAACCCCAAATTTTTTCCTAAAACCCCATTTTTCCTCTCAAACCTCCCCATTTTTCTATAAAAATTGAATTTTTTGATCTAAAATTCCCAATTTTGATATAAAAAATCCCGTTTTTTCCCATAAAAACCCCAATTTTTCGCATAAAAATCCCATTTTTTCGCCTAAAAACCCCAAATTTTTTCCTAAAACCCCCCTTTTTTCTCTCCAACCTCCCCATTTTTCTATAAAAATTGAATTTTTTGATAGAAAATTCCAATTTTTGTCAAAAAACCCCCAAATTTCTGCATAAAAATCCCATTTTTTCCATAAAAATCCCATTTTTTTCCATAAAAATCCCATTTTTTCGCCTAAAAACCCCAAATTTTTTCCTAAAAACCCCCTTTTTCCTCTTTAACGTCCCAATTTTAACATAAAAGAAAAATTTTTTGTATAAAAATTCCATTTTTTGATCTAAAATTCCCGGTTTTTTTCCATAAAAATCCCATTTTTTCGCATAAAAACCCCATTTTTTCACATAAAAACCCCAAATTTTTTCCTAAACTCCCCATTTTTTCTCTTAAACCTCCCAACTTCTGTCTGAGAATTGAATCTTTAGACATAAAATTCCAATTTTTGTCAAAAAACCCCAAATTTCTGCAAAAAAAACCCCATTTTTTGGCATAAAAATCCCATTTTTTTTCCATAAAAACCCCAATTTTTCACCTAAAACCCCAAATTTTTTCCTAAAACCCCATTTTTCCTCTCAAACCTCCCCATTTTCCTATAAAAATCCCATTTTTTGATCTAAAATTCCCAATTTTGATATAAAAAATCCCATTTTTTCCCATAAAAATCCCATTTTTTTCCATAAAACCCCCAATTTTTCACCTAAAACCCCCAAATTTTTTCCTAAAACCCCATTTTTCCTCTCAAACCTCCCCATTTTCCTATAAAAATTCCATTTTTTGATCTAAAATTCCCAATTTTGATATAAAAATCCCATTTTTTGCCTAAAACCCCCCAAATTTCTGCATAAAAATCCCAATTTTTCACATAAAAACCCCATTTTTTCGCATAAAAACCCCAAATTTTTTCCTAAAAACCCCATTTTTCGTCTTTAACGTCCCAATTTTAACATAAAAGAAAAATTTTTGGTATAAAAATTCCATTTTTTGATCTAAAATTCCCAATTTTTTAATAGAAAACCTCGATTTTTTCCCATAGAAATCCCATTTTTTTGCCTAAAACCCTCAAATTTTCGTATAAAAACCCCAAATTTTTTCCTAGAAACCCCATTTTTCCTCTCAAACCTCCCCATTTTTCTATAAAAATTGAATTTTTTGATCTAAAATTCCCAATTTTGATATAAAAAATCCCAATTTTTTCCCATAAAAACCCCATTTTTTCGCATAAAAACCCCATTTTTTCGCCGAAAAACCCCAAATTTTTTCCTAAAAACCCCATTTTTCCTCTTTAACTTCCCAATTTTAACATAAAAGAAAAATTTTTTGTATAAAAATTCCATTTTTTGATCTAAAATTCCCGTTTTTTTTCCATAAAAATCCCATTTTTTCGCATAAAAATCCCATTTTTTCGCCTAAAAACCCCAAATTTTTTCCTAAAACCCCCCTTTTTTCTCTCCAACCTCCCCATTTTTCTATAAAAATTGAATTTTTTGATAGAAAATTCCAATTTTTGTCAAAAAACCCCCAAATTTCTGCATAAAAATCCCATTTTTTCCATAAAAATCCCATTTTTTCGCATAAAAATCCCATTTTTTCGCCTAAAAACCCCAAATTTTTTCCTAAAAACCCCCTTTTTCCTCTTTAACGTCCCAATTTTAACATAAAAGAAAAATTTTTTTGTATAAAAATTCCATTTTTTGATCTAAAATTCCCGTTTTTTTCATAAAAATCCCATTTTTTCGCATAAAAATCCCATTTTTCCACATAGAAACCCCAATTTTTCACCTAAAAACCCCAAATTTTTTCCTAAAACCCCATTTTTCCTCTCAAACCTCCCCATTTTTCTATAAAAATTGAATTTTTTGATCTAAAATTCCAATTTTGATATAAAAATCCCATTTTTTGCCTAAAACCCCCCCAAATTTCTGCATAAAAATCCCATTTTTTCCATAAAAATCCCATTTTTTCGCCTAAAAACCCCAAGTTTTTTCCTAAAAACCCCATTTTTCCTCTTTAACTTCCCAATTTTAATATAAAAAAAACCTTTTTTGTATAAAAATTCCATTTTTTGATCTAAAATTCCCAATTTTTTAATAGAAAACCTCAATTTTTTCGCATAAAAATCCCATTTTTCCGCCTAAAAACCCCAAATTTTTTCCTAAAACCCCCCTTTTTTCTCTCCAACCACCCCATTTTTCTATAAAAATTGAATTTTTTGATAGAAAATTCCAATTTTTGTCAAAAAAACCCCAAATTTCTGCATAAAAGTCCCATTTTTCCCCACCAAAATCCCATTTTTTCGCCTAAAAACCCCAAATTTTTTCCTAAAACCCCATTTTTCCTTTAAAACCTCCCAATTTTAATATAAAAAACTTATTTTTCATATCAAAACTCCATTTTTTGATCTAAAATTCCCATTTTTTCCCATAAAAATCCTAATTTTTTCCGTAAAAATCCCATTTTTTTGCCTAAAACCCTCAAATTTTCGTATAAAAACCCCAAATTTTTTCCTAGAAACCCCATTGTTCCCTCTCAAACCTCCCCATTTTCCTATAAAAATTCCATTTTTTGACCTAAAATTCCCAATTTTGATATAAAAAATCCCGTTTTTTCCCATAAAAACCCCCCAAATTTCTGCATAAAAATCCCATTTTTCCCCACCAAAATCCCATTTTTTCGCCTAAAAACCCCAAATTTTTTCCTAAAAACCCCATTTTTCCTCTTTAACTTCCCAATTTTAACATAAAAGAAAAATTTTTTGTATAAAAATTCCATTTTTTGATCTAAAATTCCCGTTTTTTTTCCATAAAAATCCCATTTTTTCGCATAAAAATCCCATTTTTCCACATAGAAACCCCAATTTTTCGCGTAAAAACCTCAATTTTTCGCGTAAAAACCCCAGATTTTTTCCTAAAACCCCATTTTTCCTCTCAAACCTCCCCATTTTTCTATAAAAATTGAATTTTTTGATCTAAAATTCCCAATTTTGGTACAAAAAATCCCATTTTTTCCCATAAAAACCCCATTTTTTCGCATAAAAATCCCATTTTTCCGCCTAAAAACCCCAAATTTTTTCTCAAAACCCCCTTTTTTCTCTCCAACCTCCATATTTTTCTACAAAACGGGATTTTTGGATGTAAAATTTCCTCACCTGGGGCCGGCGGGCCAGCCGGGGGCGCTCGCACACCAGGCAGAGCACGCGGGGGGCGGGGTTGCGGAAGGTGCAGCTGCGGCACTCCCAGCCCCGCCCCGGCCCCGCCTCACCTGCGGGAAAACACCCAAAATTCCCTTTTTTCACCCCAAAATAAACCCTTTATCCCCCCAAAAACATGAGGTTTTTATCCCCAAAATTTCCCTTTTTTCCTCCCAAAAATTCCATTTTTTCCCACCAAAATTTGCATTTTTCACCCCAAAAATTTGCATTTTCCTCCCAAAAAATTCCATTTTTTCCCACCAAAATTTGCATTTTTCCTCCCAAAAAATCCATTTTTTTCCTCCCAAAAATTCCATTTTTTCCTCCCAAAAATTCCATTTTTTCCCCCCAAAATTTGCATTTTTCACTCCAAAAATTTCAATTTTTTTCCCACCAAAATTTGCATTTTTCACCCCAAAAATTTCAATTTTTTCCCACCAAAATTTGTATTTTTCTCCCCCCAAATTCCCTTTTTTCCTCCCAAAAATTCAATTTTTATCCTCAAAATTTCCCTTTTTCTCCCCCCAAAAATTTCAATTTTCCCCACCAAAATTCGAGTTTTTCCCCACCAAAATGTCCTTTTTTTCCCCACCAAAATTTGAATTTTTCACCCCAAAATTTCAATTTTTTTCCACCAAAATTTCCCTTTTTTCCCCCAAAAAAATTCCATTTTTTCCCACCAAAATTTGCATTTTTCACCCCAAAATTTCATTTTTTTTCCACAAAAATTTCCCTTTTTTCCATCAAAAAACATGAGTTTTTATCCCCAAAATTTCCCTTTTTTTCCTCCCAAAAATTCCATTTTTTCCCCCAAAAAATTCCATTTTTTCCACCAAAAAATTTGCATGTTTCTTCCCAAAAATTTGAATTTTTCCCCACCAAAATTTGATCTTTTCACCCCCAAAATTTCAATTTTTTCCCACCAAAATTTCCCTTTTTTCTCCCAAAATTTCAATTTTTTCCCCCCAAAATTTGAATTTTTCACCCCAAAAATTGCATTTTTTCCCACCAAAATTTGCCTTTTCCTCTCTAAAAATTCCATTTCTTCCCACCAAAATTTGTATTTTTCTCCCCCCAAATTCCCTTTTTTCCTCCCAAAAATTCCATTTTTATCCTCAAAATTTCCCTTTTTTCCCCCGCCAAAATTCCAATTTTTTCCACCAAAATTTCCATTTTTCTCCCCAAAAATTTCAATTTTTCCCACCAAAAATTCGAGTTTTTCCCCACCAAAATGTCCTTTTTTTCCCCACCAAAATTTGAATTTTTCACCCCAAAAATTTCAATATTTTCCCACCAAAATTTGAATTTTTTCCTCCCAAGAATTCCATTTTTCTCCCCAAAAAATTCCATTTCTTCCACCAAAAAATTTGCATTTTTCTTCCCAAAAATTTGAATTTTTTCCCACGAAAATTTGCATTTTTCACCCCAAAAATTTGAATTTTTTCTACAAAAATTTCCCTTTTTTCCCCCAAAAAACATGAGTTTTTATCCCCAAAATTTCCCTTTTTTTCCTCCCTAAAATTCAATTTTTTCCCCCAAAAAATTCCATTTTTCCCCCCAGAAAATTCCATTTTTTCCACCAAAAAAATTCCATTTTTCTTCCCAAAAATTTCAATTTTTTCCACCAAAATTTGCATTTTTCCTCCCAAAAAATCCATTTTTTTCCTCCCAAAAATTCCATTTTTTCCTCCCAAAAATTCCATTTTTTCCCCCCAAAATTTGCATTTTTCACCCCAAAAATTTCAATATTTTCCCACCAAAATTTGAATTTTTCACTCCAAAAATTTCAATTTTTTCCCCCCAAAATTTGAATTTTTCACCCCAAAAATTTGATTTTTTCCCACCAAAATTTGCCTTTTCCTCTCTAAAAATTCCATTTCTTCCCACCAAAATTTGTATTTTTCTCCCCCCAAATTCCCTTTTTTCCTCCCAAAAATTCCATTTTTATCCTCAAAATTTCCCTTTTTTCCCCCGCCAAAATTCCAATTTTTTCCACCAAAATTTCCATTTTTCTCCCCAAAAATTTCAATTTTTCCCACCAAAATTCGAGTTTTTCCCCCCCAAAATTCGAGTTTTTCCCCACCAAAATGTCCTTTTTTTCCCCACCAAAATTTGAATTTTTCACCCCAAAAATTTCAATATTTTCCCACCAAAATTTGAATTTTTTCCTCCCAAGAATTCCATTTTTTCCCCAAAAAAATTCCTTTTTTTTCCACTAGAATTTCCCTTTTTTCCTCCCAAAAATTCCATTTTTTTCCCACCAAAATTTGCATTTTTCCTCCCAAAAAATTCCATTTTTTTCCCCCAAAAAATTCCATTTTTCCCCCCAAAAAATTCCATTTCTCTTCCCAAAAATTTGAATTTTTCACCCCCAAAATTTCAATTTTTTTCCACCAAAATTTCCCTTTTTTCCCCCAAAAACATGAGGTTTTTATCCCCAAAATTTCCCTTTTTTCCTCCCAAAAATTCCATTTTTTCCCACCAAAATTTGAATTTTTCACCCCAAAAATTCCAATTTTTTCCCCAAAAATTTGCATTTTTCACCCCAAAAATTTCAATTTTTCCCACCAAAATTTCCCTTTTTTCCCCAAAAAATTCCATTTCTGTCCTCAAAATTTCCCATTTTTCCCCCCAAAAACATGAGTTTTTATCCCCAAAATTTCCCTTTTTTCCCCCCAAAATTCCATTTTTTCCCACCAAAATTTGCATTTTTCCTCCCAAAAAATCCATTTTTTTCCTCCCAAAAATTCCATTTTTTCCTCCCAAAAATTCCATTTTTTCCCCCCAAAATTTGCATTTTTCACTCCAAAAATTTCAATTTTTTTCCCACCAAAATTTGCATTTTTCACCCCCAAAAATTTGATTTTTTCCCACCAAAATTTCCCTTTTTTCCCCCAAAAACCATGAGTTTTTATCCCCAAAATTTCCCTTTTTTCCTCCCTAAAATTCAATTTTTTCCCCCCAAAATTCCGTTTTTTCCTCCAAAAAATTCCATTTTTCCCCCCAGAAAATTCCATTTTTTCCACCAAAAAAATTCCATTTTTCTTCCCAAAAATTTCAATTTTTTCCACCAAAATTTGCATTTTTCCTCCCAAAAATTCCATTTTTTTCCTCCCCAAAATTCCATTTTTTCCCCCCAAAAATTCCATTTTTTCCGACCAAAAAATTTGCATTTTTCTTCCCAAAAATTTGAATTTTTCCCCACCAAAATTTGATCTTTTCACCCCCAAAATTTCAATTTTTTCCCACCAAAATTTCCCTTTTTTCCTTCCAAAAATTCCATTTTTTTCCCACCAAAAATTGCATTTTTCACCCCAAAAATTTCAATTTTTTCCACCAAAATTTGCATTTTTCACCCCAAAAATTTCAATTTTTTCCCCCAAAAAATTTAAATTTATTAAAAACAAAAATTCCCAAAAAAATCCCAAAATATTCCCTAAAAAATTCACAAAAATTCCCCCAAAATTCCAAAAAAATTCATCCAAAATTCCCAAAAAATTCCCAAAAAATTCCCAAAAATTTCTTTCAAAATACCCCAAAAATTCCCAAAAAATTCCCAAATAATTCCCAAAAATTTCTTTCAAAATTCCTTCAAAATTCCCAAAAAATTCCCAAAAAAATTCCAAAAAAAATCCAAAAAAATTCCCAAAAATTCTAAAAAATTTCCTCCAAAATTCTCAAAAAATGCCCAAAAATTTCTCAAAAATTCCAAAAAAATTCCCAAAAAATTCCCAAAAAAATCACCAAAAAATCACAAAAAATTCTCAAAAAATGCCAAAATTTTCCCCTAAAATTCCCCAAAAATTCACAGAAAATTCCCAAAAGTTTCCTTCAAAATTCCCAAAAATTTCCTCCAAAATTCCCAAAAAAATCCCAAAAATTTCTCAAAAAATTCCCAAAAAATTCTCAAAAAATTCCCAAAAAATTCCCCAAAGAATCCCAAAAGTACCCCAAAAAGTACCCCAAAATCTGCCAAAAATTAAAAATATTCCCCAAAATTCCCCCAAATCCCCCCCAAAAATCTCCCCTAAAATTCCCCAAAATCCCCCGAAATTCCCAAAATCCCAAATTTTCCCGAAATCCCCCAAATTTCCCCCGAAATCCTCCCCAACTCCGCTGCTCCCCCGTCCCGTTAGAGCGCCCCCTACCGGCCGGGAGGACCTCGCTCGCCGCGGGCACCGCGTCCGACGCCAGCGGCCACTGGGGGGCGCCAAGCAGAGACCAGTTTGGACCAGTTCAGACCAGTTTGGAACCTCCCAGTATAAACCCGTGCCCTCCCAGTGCCCTCCCAGTTAAAACCAGTTCAAACCAGTAAAAACCACTATAGACCAGTGCCCTCCCAGTGCCCTCCCAGTTAAAACCAGTTCAAACCAGTAAAAACCAGTTTAAACCAGTAAAAACCAGTATAAACTGGTTTAAACCAGTGCCTTCCCAGTTAAAACCAGGAAAAACAAGTTCAAACCAGTATAAACCAGTTTAAACCAGTTCAAACCAGTATAAACCAGTATAGACCAGCGCCCTCCCAGTTAAAACCAGTTTAAACCAGTGTAAACCAGTTTAAACCAGCATAAACCAGTGTAAACCAGTAGAAACCAGTAAAAACCCGTTTAAACCAGTAGAAACCAGTGTCCTCCCAGGGCCCTCCCAGTGCCCTCCCAGTTAAAACCAGTTTAAACCAGTATGAACCAGTTTGAACCAGTATAAACCAGTAAAAACCAGTGCCCTCCCAGTTAAAACCAGTTCAAACCAGTAAAAACCAGTTTAAATCAGTAAAAACCAGTATAAACTGGTTTAAACCAGTGCCCTCCCAGTTAAAACCAGGAAAAACAAGTTAAAACCAGTATAAACCAGTTTAAACCAGTTCAAACCCGTACAAACCAGTATAGACCAGGGCCCTCCCAGTTAAAACCAGTTCAAACCAGTAAAAACCAGTTTGAAGCAGTAAAAACCAATAGAAACCAGTGCCCTCCCAGTGCCCTCCCAGTTAAAACCAGTTTAAACCAGTAAAAACCAGTTTAAACCAGTAAAAACCAGTATAAACTGGTTTAAACCAGTGCCCTCCCAGTTAAAACCAGGAAAAACAAGTTAAAACCAGTATAAACCAGTTTAAAGCAGTTCAAACCAGTACAAACCAGTATAGACCAGGGCCCTCCCAGTTAAAACCAGTTTAAACCAGTGTAAACCAGTTTAAACCAGCATAAACCAGTGTAAACCAGTAGAAACCAGTAAAAACCCGTTTAAACCAGTAGAAACCAGTGTCCTCCCAGGGCCCTCCCAGTGCCCTCCCAGTTAAAACCAGTTTAAACCAGTATGAACCAGTTTGAACCAGTATAAACCAGTAAAAACCAATGTAAACCAGTTTAAACCAGTATAAACCAGTAGACACCAGTAGAAACCAGTGCCCTCCCAGTGCCCTCCCAGTTAAAACCAGTTTAAACCAGTATGAACCAGTTTGAACCAGTATAAACCAGTAGAAACCAGTATAAACAAGTAAAAACCCGTATAAACCAGTCTCACTTTGTCTCCTCCCAGTGCCCTCCCAGTATAAACCAGTACAAACCAGTATAAACCAGTATAAACCAGTAAAACCAGTATGAACCAGTAAAACCAGTATAAACCAGTATAAACCACTCTCACCTCATCCCCTCCCAGTAAGATCTGGGTGAAGAAGTGCGGGTTCGGGTGCTGGTTCTGGTGGGGGAGGGGAAAAACCAGTATGGACCAGTATGGACCAGTATGGACCAGTATGGACCAGTATAAACCAGTACGGACCAGTATGGACCAGTATGGACCAGTATAAACCAGTATGGACCAGTATGGACCAGTATAAACCAGTCCAAACCAGTATAAACCAGTCCAAACCAGTCACCCCAAATCCCCATTTTCCCCACATTTCCCCCATTTTTAACCCTTTTCTCCCCGTTTTTTCCCCATTTTTTCCCCATTTTCCCCCTCCCAGTCCCTCCCAGTGCCCTCCCAGTATAAACCAGTACAAACCAGTACAAACCAGTCACCCCAAACCCCAAACCAGTACAAACCAGTAACCCCAAATCCCAATTTCCCCCATATTTTCCCCGTTTTTAACCCTTTTTTCCCCGTTTTTTCCCCATTTTCCCCCCTCCCAGTCCCTCCCAGTGCCCTCCCAGTACAAACCAGTACAAACCAGTACAAACCAGTAAGAGCAGGTCCAGCTCGGCGCGCAGCACCAGCACGTCGGCGGTGACGGCGGCCACCAGCGGGGGGTGGGGCCCGTGTGGGGGAGGGGGGAAGCTCAGCCCCTCCCCCGACTCCTCGGTGTACCCCAAGAGCTTCAGCACGGCCCGGCCGCCCTGCCAAACTGGGGCTTACTGGTTTGGACTGGGACAAACTGGGAGGGGGCTGGGAGGGGGTGGGACAAACTGGGAGGGACTGGGACAAACTGGGACAAACTGGGAGGGACTGGGAGGGAGTTAAAGGGTTAAAAATGGGGGGAAATGGGGGAAAATGGGGATTTGGGGTTACTGGTTTATACTGGTTTATACTGGTTTGGGACTGGGGTTTACTGGTTTGGACTGGTTTGGACTGGTTTGGACTGGGAGGGGGTTTGGGGTTACTGGGAGGGCACTGGGATAAACTGGGAGGGACTGGGAGGGAGTTAAAGGGTTAAAATGGGGGGAAATGGGGAAAAATGGGGATTTGGGGTTACTGGTTTATACTGGTTTATACTGGTTTGGGACTGGGGTTTACTGGTTTGGACTGGTTTTTACTGGTTTGGACTGGGAGGGGGTTTGGGGTTACTGGGAGGGCACTGGGATAAACTGGGAGGGACTGGGAGGGAGTTAAAGGGTTAAAAATGGGGGGAAATGGGGAAAATGGGGATTTGGGGTTACTGGTTTGTACTGGTTTGGACTGGTTTGGGACTGGGGGTTACTGGTTTGGACTGGTTTGGACTGGGAGGGGGCTGGGAGGGGACTGGGACAAACTGGGAGGGGACTGGGACAAACTGGGACAAACTGGGAGGGAGTTAAAGAGGAAAAAATGGGGGGAAATGGGGGAAAAATGGGGGAAATGGGGATTTGGGGTTACTGGTTTATACTGGTTTGGGACTGGGGTTTACTGGTTTGGACTGGTTTGGACTGGGAGGGGGCTGGGAGGGGGTTTGGGGTTACTGGGAGCAAACTGGGACAAACTGGGAGGGACTGGGAGGGAGTTAAAGGGTTAAAAATGGGGGGAAATGGGGGAAAATGGGGATTTGGGGTTACTGGTTTGTACTGGTTTGGGACTGGGGGTTACTGGTTTGGACTGGTTTGGACTGGGGAGGGACTGGGAGGGGACTGGGACAAACTGGGAAGGACTGGGAGGGAGTTAAAGGGTTAAAAATGGGGGGAAATGGGGAAAATGGGGATTTGGGGTCACTGGTTTGTACTGGTTTGGACTGGTTTGGGACTGGGGGTTACTGGTTTGTACTGGGAGGGACTGGGAAGTGAGAAATGGGCGGGGCTTGTGGGAGTGGGCGGAGCTTAGAGGACACGGGTGTGGCTTAGGGACAGTGGGTGGGGCATAGGAGTGGGTGTGGCTTAGAAGGGATGGGTGGTGTTTAAAGCCAGTGGGTGTGGCTTAGAGGAAGTAGGTGGGTCTTTAAAAATAGTGGGTGTGGCCAGGAAGAAGTGGGTGTGGCTTAACAGGGAAGGGTGAAAGGGTGGGGCTTGGAGTGGGCAGGGCTTAGAGGGAGTGGGCGGTGCTAAGAGACAACAAACAGGATATTAAAAGGAGTGGGTGGGGCTTAGTGGGAGTGGGTGTGGCTTAGTAGGAGTGGGTGTGGCTTAGAAGAAGTGGGTGTGGTATAGAGGGAGTGGGTGAGGCTAAGAAGAAGTGGGTGTGGCTAAGCGTGGGTGGGGCTTAGATTGTGCGGGTGAATGGGTGGGGCTTGGAGAGAGGGGTGGAGCTTAGAATGAGTGGGGCTTAAAGGGAGTGGGCGGTGCTTAGAGACAGTGGAAAGGGCTATCAAAGGTGTGGGTGTGGCTGCCAGGGAGTGGGTGGAGCTTAGATAGAATGGGTGGTGCTTCAAAAGGAATGGGTGTGGCTCAGAGGAAGTGGGCGTGGCTTAGTGAGGGTGGGGCTTATAGGGAGTGGGTGGGGCTTAGAGGAAGGGGACATGTCTTTAAAAGGAGTGGGTGGGGCTAAGATGGAGTGGATGGGGCCTAGAAGGAGTGAACATGTTAAAGGAGTGGGTGGGGCTAAGACGGAGTGGGTGGGGCTAAGAGGGAGTGGACATGTTTTTAAAAGGAGTGGGTGGGGCTAAGAGGGAGTGGGCGGTGTTTAGGGACAGTGGAAAGGGCTTTCAAAGGAGTGGGCGTGGCTGCCAGGGAGTAGGTGGAGCTTAGATAGGATGGGTGGCGCTTTAAAAGGAATGGGTGTGGCTTAGTGAGGGTGGGGCTTAAAAGGAGTGGGCGTGGTTTAGAAGGAGTAGACATGTCATTATAAGGAGTGGGTAGGGCTAAGATGGTGTGGGTGGGGCTTAGAGGAAGTGGGCATGTCTTTAAAAGGAGTGGGTGGGGTTAAGATGGAGTGGGTGTGGCTTACAAGGAGTAGACATGTATTTAAAAGGAGTGGGTAGGACTAAGATGGAGTGGGTGTGGCTTAGGTGGAGTGGGTGGGGCTTAGAGGAAGGGGCATGTCTTTATAAGGAGTGGGTGGGGCTAAATGGACTGGGTGGGGCTATGAGGGAGTGGGTGGGATTTGGAGTGGGCAGGTCTTTAAAAGCAGTGGGTGGGGCTAAGATTGAGTGGGTGTGGCTTAGGTGGAGTGGGTTGGTCTTATAAGGAGAGGACATGTCTTTAAAAGGAGTGGGTGGGGCTAAGAGGGAGTGGGTGGGGCTTAGAAGGAGTAGATATGTCTTTATAAGGAGTGGGTGGGGCTAAGATGGAGTGGGTGTGGCTTAGAGGGAGTGGACATGTCTTTAAAAAGAGTGGGTGGGGCTAAGAGGGAGTGGGTGTGGCTTAGAGCTGACATGTTTTTAAAGGAGTGGGTGGGACTAAAATGGAGTGGGTGGGGCTTAGAGGGAGTAGACATGTCTTTATAAGGAGTGGGTGGGGCTAAGATGGAGTGGGTGTGGCCTAGAGGGAGTGGGTGGGGCTTAGAAGGAGCAAGGGGCACCAAAAATCAGCTTTTTGAGTCAAAAAAAAATCAAATTTTTAGTAAAAAATAGCAGATTTTTTTTTTAAATTCCAGATTTTTTGGGGGAAAAGAGGAGATTTTGGGAATATTTTCTGGGAATGCTGACCTGGATGGCTCCCACGGTGGATTTGAAGACGGGGTTGCCAAACCTGACCCCCCTCCAGTGGCGGGGCGGGCGGGGGCTGAGCAGGTTGCGGCCGTACTTTTCCAGAATGTTCAGCGCCGTCCTCAGCTGCTCCAGGCCACGGGGGAGACCGCCAGGGTTCTGGGGAAAGAGAACATTCCGGAATTTGGGGGAACGGAAAAAAAAATTTGGGGAAAATCAGTGGAAGTTTGGGGAAAATCGGTCGGAAAATGGGGGAAATGTGGGGTAAAAATGGGGAAAAATGCAGGAAAAAAAGCAGAAAAAAATCCCCCCAAAGTAAAAAAAAATCACAAGAATAGTTCAAAAAGATCCCCAAAAAATTATCAGAAAATTTTAAAAATTTCCTTAAAAAATCTCCCCAAAAATGCCCCAAAAAAAGCCAAAAAACCTCTAAAAAATCAACCAAAAAGTGCCCAAAAATAGTTTGAAAAATCCCATTAAACACTTTTAAAAATCACCCAATAAATCTTAAAATGTAATTTTAAAAAAATCTGATAAAATGCTTTAAAATGTTTTAAAATCACAAAAAAATCCCCAAAACAACCCCAAAAATTAGCAAAAATATCACGAAAAAAGCCCCAAAAAAATCAACAGAAAATGCCCTAAAAAATTACCAAAACTCAAACAAAAAATCCCAAAAAGCTCTAAAAGTCTCCAGAATCCCATAAAAACCCTAATAAAGCCCAAAATATAGTGATATAATCCCTAAAAATTCACTAAAAATCCCATAAAAATCGCATCAAAACCATTAAAAATCACAAAAAAAAACCCAAAAATATTTAAAAATTCCCTAAAAATACCAAAACTCCCACAAAAAATCCCAAAAAAGCTCTAAAATCACCAGAGTCCCATAAAACCCCTAAAAAAGCCCAAAATATAGTGATATAATCCATAAAAATTTACTAAAAATCCCATAATTATCGCATCAAAACCATTAAAAATCACAAAAAACCCCCAAAAATATTTAAAAATTCCCTAAAAATACCAAAACTCCCACAAAAAATCCCAAAAAAGCTCTAAAAATCACCAGAGTCCCAAAAAAAACCCTGAAAAAACCCAAAATATAGTGAAATAATCCCTAAAATTTACTAAAAGTCCCATAAAAACCGCATCAAAACCATTAAAAATCACCAAAAAATCCCCAAAGAAATATTAAAAAATTCCCTAAAAATACCAAAACTCCCGCAAAATTTCCCAAAAAAGCTCTAAAAATCACCAGAGCCCCATAAAACCCCTAATAAAGGCCAAAATATAGTGAAATAATCCCTAATTTTACTAAAAATCCCATAAAATCACATCAAAACCATTAAAAATCACCAAAAAATCCCCAAAGAAATATTAAAAAAAAACCTCATCAAACCCTCAAAGAATCCCTAAAGAACTCCTTAAAAATCCCATAAAAATCCCATAAAAGTCCTATAAAATCCAAATAAAACCTCATAAAACCCCTAAAAAATCCCAAAAAAATCTCATAAAACCCCTAAAAAAAACCCCCAAATATCACAAAAAAAAAAAAACAGAAAAAAAATCCCATTCAACCTTTAAAAAAACCCATAAAAAACCCAAATAAATCGGATTTTTTACCCATTCCAGGTTGTCGCAGAGGATGCGTTTCCCCTGCAGGTGTTTGAGTTTCTGGGTCGGGGGCAGCGGCAGCCGCAGCACCGGGCGCAGCTCGGGGGGCTCGGCCTCGGCCGGGCAGCGCAGCAGCGCCTCCTCCAAGGCGGCCCGCAGATCCTGAGGGGAAAACGGGGGGAAAAATGGGAATTTGGGGGAAATTTGGGGGTTTTGGGGGGAAAAAATGGGAATTTTGGGGGTTTTTTAGGGTGGTTTTGGGGGGTTTTTTGAGAGGCTCGGCCTCAGCCGGGCAGCGCAGCAGTGCCCCGTCCAAGGCGGCCCGCAGAGCCTGAGGGGAAAATTTGGGAATTTTAGGCAAAAAATGGGAATTTTGGGGAAATTCGAGGGTTTTGGGAAAATTTAGGGAATTTTGGAGCTTTTTGGGGGGATTTTGGGGTTTTTTTTTCGGGTGGTTTTGGGGGTTTTTTTGAGGGGCTCGGCCTCAGCTAGGCAGCGCAGCAGTGCCCCTTCCAAGGCGGCCCGCAGATCCTGAGGGGAAAATTTGGGAACTTTAGATAAAAAATGGGAATTTTGGGGATTTGGGGAAAAATTAGGGAATTTTAGAGGTTTTGGGGGGGATTTTGGGGTTTTTTTAGGGTGGTTTTGGGGGTTTTTTGAGGGGCTCAGCCTCAGGTAGGCACTGCAGCAGCGCCCCGTCCAAGGCAGCCCGCAGATCCTGAGGGGAAAATTTGAGAATTTAGGCAAAAATTGAGAATTTTGGGTAAATTCGGGGGTTTGGGGAAAAATTAGGGGATATTGGAGTTTTGGGGGGGATAATGGGGTTTTTTTAGGGTGGTTTTGGGGGTTTTTTTGAGGGGCTCGGCCTCAGCTAGGCAGCGCAGCAGCGCCCCGTCCAAGGCGGCCCGCAGAGCCTGAGGGGAAAATTTGGGAATTTTAGGCAAAATATGGGAATTTTGGGGAAATTCGGGGCATTGGAGAAAATTTAGGGAATTTTAGAGTTTTTGGGCGGGATTTGGGGGTTTTTTTAGGGTGGTTTTGGGGGGTTTTTTGAGGGCTCAGCCTCAGCTAGGCACTGCAGCAGCGCCCCTTCCAAGGCGGCCCGCAGATCCTGAGGGGAAAATTTGGGAACTTTAGGCAAAAAATGGGAATTTTGGGGATTTGGAAAAAAATTAGGGAATTTTAGAGGTTTTGGGGGGGATTTTGGGGTTTTTTTAGGGTGGTTTTGGGGGTTTTTTGAGGGGCTCAGCCTCAGGTAGGCACTGCAGCAGCGCCCCGTCCAAGGCGGCCCGCAGATCCTGAGGGGAAAATTTGGGAATTTTAGGCAAAAAATGGGAATTTTGGGGATTTGGGGAAAAATTAGGGAATTTTAGAGGTTTTGGGGGGGATTTTGGGGTTTTTTTAGGGTGGTTTTGGGGGTTTTTTGAGGGCTCAGCCTCAGGTAGGCACTGCAGCAGCGCCCCGTCCAAGGCGGCCCGCAGATCCTGAGGGGAAAATTTGGGAATTTTAGGCAAAAAATGGGAATTTTGGGGAAATTCGATGGTTTGGGGAAAAATTAGGGAATTTTGGAGTTTTTTGGGGGGATTTTGGGGTTTTTTGGGGTGGTTTAGGTGGGGTGTGGGGCTCAGCTAGGCACTGCAGCAGCGCCCCCTCCAAGGCGGCCCACAGATCCTGAGGGGAAAATTTGGGAACTTTAGGCAAAAAATGGGAATTTTGGGGATTTGGAAAAAAATTAGGGAATTTTAGAGGTTTTGGGGGGGATTTTGGGGTTTTTTTAGGGTGGTTTTGGGGGTTTTTTTGAGGGGCTCAGCCTCAGGTAGGCACTGCAGCAGCGCCCCGTCCAAGGCGGCCCGCAGATCCTGAGGGGAAAATTTGGGAATTTTAGGCAAAAAATGGGAATTTTGGGGATTTGGGGAAAAATTAGGGAATTTTAGAGGTTTTGGGGGGGATTTTGGGTTTTTTTTTAGGGTGGTTTTGGGGGTTTTTTGTAGGGCTCAGCCTCAGGTAGGCACTGCAGCAGCGCCCCGTCCAAGGCGGCCCGCAGATCCTGAGGGGAAAATTTGGGAATTTTAGGCAAAAAATGGGAATTTTGGGGAAATTCGATGGTTTGGGGAAAAATTAGGGAATTTTGGAGTTTTTTGGGGGGATTTTGGGGTTTTTTGGGGTGGTTTAGGTGGGGTGTGGGGCTCAGCTAGGCACTGCAGCAGCGCCCCCTCCAAGGCGGCCCACAGATCCTGAGGGGAAAATTTGGGAACTTTAGGAAAAAAATGGGAATTTTGGGGAAATTTGGGAGTTTGGGGAAAAATTAGGGGATATTGGAGTTTTTGGGGGGGATTTTGGGGTTTTTTTCGGGTGGTTTTGGGGGGTTTTTTGAGGGGCTCAGCCTCAGGTAGGCACTGCAGCAGCGCCCCGTCCAAGGCGGCCCACAGATCCTGAGGGGAAAATTTGGGAATTTTAGGCAAAAAATGGGAATTTTGGGGAAATTCGGGGGTTTGGGGAAAAATTAGGCAATTTTAGAGGTTTGGGGGGGGATTTTGGGGTTTTTTTAGGGTGGTTTAGGTGGGGTGTGGGGCTCAGCTGGGCAGCGCAGCAGCGACCCATTCAAAGCGGCCCAAAGATCCTGAGGGGAAAATTTGGGAATTTTAGGCAAAAAATAGGAATTTTGGGTAAATTTGGGGGTTTTGGGGAAAAATTAGGGAATTTTGGAGTTTTGGAGGGGATTTTCGGGTTCTTTTTAGGGTATTTTTGGGGAGTTTTTTGTGGGGCTCGGCCTCAGCTAGGCAGTGCAGCAGTGCCACCTTGCAGCACAGCCCGCAAATCCTGAGGGGAAAAAGGGGGAAAAAATGGGAATTTTTGGGAAAATTTTAGAATATTGGAGAGAAAAAGGAAATTTTGGGGGGAAAATGGGAATTCTTGAGGTTCTTTAGGGAGTTTTTGGATGCTTTTTGAGGGCTCTGGCCTCAGCTGGGAAACACAACAGGGTCTCTTGCAGGGCAGCGCGCAGATCCTGAGTGAGAAAAAATGGGAATTTTGGGGGAAAAAATGGTAATTTTGGGGAAATTCGGGAATATTGGGGGATTGGGAAAAACCCCGTGGGTTTTGGGGGGATTTGGGGGACTTTTGGAGGGAATTTTAGGGGATTTGTCATTTTTTGGGAGGATTTGGGGCAATTTTAGACGATTTGGGGGTTTTAGGAGTGATTTTAGGGAATTTCGAAGGGATTTTGTGGGATGTTTTTGGGATTTCAGCGTAGTTTTGGGTGATTTTAGAATGATTTTATGAGATTTTGAAGAATTTGGGGGAATTTTGTTGGGGGATGTTTTGGGAAGGAATTTTTGGGGCTTTTGGGGGAATTTTGGGGATTTGAAGGAATTTCGGGAGATTTTGGGGGATTTGAGGGAGAAATTTGAGAGAAATTTGGGGGATTTTAGAGAAGTTTAAGGTAAATTTGGATGGATTTGAGGGAATTTGGGGGGATTTTGGAGGGATTTTTGGAAGGATTTGGGGAGATTTTGGGGTTTGAGGGGAGCTCACCTGGAGAGACCCCAAATCTGGGGGGTCTTTGGGAAGGTCTGGCATCACCTGGTGAGGAGAAAGAGAAAATTTGGGGAGATTTGAGGGAAATTTGGGTCTTTTGAGAGTATTTTGAGGGGATTTGAGCTAAATTTGGGCGATTTCAGGGATATTTTGGGGTTTATTTGGCTTCTTTGCAGTCTCCAACTAGGATGATTTTGGATCACCTTAAAAGCCCCAAATTTTAGGGGTTTTTTGGGTTTTTTTGGACACCCAATTTTGGGGGTGTTTTGACGGTCTGAGGCTCTTAAACCTCCCAAAAATCTGGGAGGATATTGGGACGAGTTTTGGGGGTCTTGAAGACGCCTCAGCCCCCCCAAATTTAGGGAAGGTTTCGGACCCGTTAACCCCCAAATTTGGGAGGATTTTGGAGGATTTTTGGGACCTTTTCCAACCCAATTCGGAGAGACTAAAATATGAGCCTGGGGAGCCCCAATTTTGGGAGAATTTTGGGGGGTGGTCTCTGGATGAGTTTGAGGGTGTGGCGCCCCTTAACCCCCCCAGAATTTGAAGGGGTTTTTGGGTTGTTTCGAAGGTTTTTGGGGCATTTTCGGCCTCCCCAAATTTGAGGCGTGGTCACCCCCCCGTGGTTACCTCAGGGAGCGGCGGCGGATCCAAAATGGCGGCGCGTCCTGAGGGGGAAAGTAGGCGTGGTTTCCCTTTCTGTGACGTCACGCCCTCACTGCTGCCCTTACCTAACATGGCGCACCGCGCTCTCATTCCCCCTAAGGCGCATGCGCCAGCGCAAACCGCGCTTCTATTGGTGGATTTAATTCCCGCCTCTCCCTACTGGCCACGCCTCACTAAGGGCTGCCCTCACACAAAATGGCGCTTTCTACCGTTATCAACAGTGCGCATGCGTAATTTCCTACTGACCAATCAGCAGCCGCGGTTTTGGCGGGCCCTCCCCTTTAGGGCTTAAGCCCCGCCCTTCTTCCTACTCCCCTCAGGCCGCCATGATGGCGGCGGCGACCCCGCGGCTTCGGCCGCTGCTGCGGGCCCTGAGGGCTCAGGTGAGCCGGAAGGGGTTTTTAAACTTCTTTAAATATTTTTGGCTTTTTTTTTGGGGGGGTTATGCCGTCAAAGTCATGGGTTTGATGTCATAAAGGTACATAAAGTGTTTTTTTTTTCCCCTCAGAGGTTTCGGGGTCCCGTGTGGTGCTGTGGAGCCCCGGCCGTGAGGGGGGTGGCGAGCGACGCAGGGCAGGTGAGGCGGGAAAATTTGGGGGGGATTTGAGGGGAAATTGGGATTTTTGGGGAAAATTTGAGGGGTTTGGGGGGGAAATTTGGGGGTTTTGGGGGGAAATTTGAGGAAAATCTGGGAGTAATGGGGGTAAATTTGGGGGTTGTATGAGGGGAACTTGGGGGCTTGGGGGAATTTTGAGGGAAATTTGGGGTTTTGGGGGAAAGTGTGAGGGAAATTTGAGATGTTTTGGGGAAAATTTGGGGGTTTTGTGGGAAAATCTGAGGGAAATTTGGAGTAATGGGAGAAATTGGGGGGTTTGCGGAGAAATTTGAGGGGTTTGGGGGAACTTTTAAAGGAAATTCGGGGTTTTGGGAGGGAAATTTGGAGGTTTTGGGGAAATTTTGAGGGAAATTGGGGGAAAATTAAAGGAAATTTGGGCGTTTTGGGGAAAAATTGAGAGAGATTTTGGTGTTTTGGGGAGAAATTTGAGGGAAATTTGGAGCTTTTGGGGGAATTCTGAGGGGAATTGGGGGGAAAAAGGAAATGTGGGGGTTTGGGAGATTTTTGAGGGAAATTTGGGGGATTTTGGGGAGAAATTTGAGGGTTTTTGGGGGAAATTTGAGTCTGGGGACAAATTCCTTTGGTGAATTGGGGATTTTTAGATTAAATTCTCATTTTTTGGGTTAAATTTTAGGGGATTTGGTTGAATTGGGTTTTGTTTTTGTTTTAAATTTGGGGGTTTTTGGTTAAATTTCAGGGATTTTGGTTGTTTTTTGCTCAAATCTTGGGGTTTTTTGTTACATTGAAGGTTTTGGGGGTCAAATTTTAGGGTTTTTTGGTCAAATTTGTGTTATTTTGGGGATTTTGGTTAAATTGGGGGGGTTTAAGGTCAATTTGGAGGGTTTAAGGTCAAATTTTGGGGGTTTTTGTCAAATTTTGGGGGTTTTAGGTCAAATTTTAGTGGGTTTTGTTAAATTGAGGGAGTTTAGGGTCAAATTTTTTGGGTTTTGGGTCAAATTTTAGGGATTTTGGTGAAACTGGGGGAGTTTGGGGTCAAATTTTGGGAGTTTTGGGTGAAATTTTAGGGATTTTGATTAAATTGGAGTTTGGAGTCAAATTTTGGGAGTTTTAAATCCAATTTAAATTTTTTTCCCCTAAAATTCTTGGGATTTTGGTTAAACTGGTGGAGTTTTGTGTCAAATTTTGACCATTTTTGATCAAATTTTGGTCATTTTGGGTCAAATTTAGGAAGTTTTGATTACATCAGAGCTTTTGGGGTCAAAATTTGGTTATTTAGGGTCAAATTTTGGTCATTTAGGGTCAAATTTTGGGACTTTTGTTCAAATTTGGGTAAGTTTGGCCAATTTTTAGGGCCAAATTTTTACAAATTTAGTTCAAATTTAATTTTTTTTTTAATTTTAACCCCATTTTTCCCCCTCAGCATCCTCCCCCCACCCCTCCCCCACCCCCTCCCCAAACCCCAGAACCGCCGGAATTTTTGGGAAATTCCCCGAATTTGGGGGAGCCCCGGTTGGAGGAGCTGGGCTTGGGGGGTGCCACCCCCGTGGGGATGATCCAGAACCTTCTGGAATTCCTGCACCTGGACGTGGGGCTGCCCTGGTGGGGCGCCATCGCCGCCGGTGAGCGAAATTTGGGGTGTTTGGGGGGAATTTAGGGTTTTAGAGGGGAAAATTCGGGGTTTTGGGGAGGTTTTAGTGGGAATTTGAGGGGAAAATTGGGTTTGAGGAAGGGAATTTGGGGTTTTAGGGGGAAATTTGGGATTTTTAGGAGGCAATTTGGGGGTTCAGGGGGGGTTTGGGGAGGTTTCAACGAAATTTTGGGGGCTTTGGGGTGAAATTTTGGGGTTTTGGGAAAAATTTGGGATTCTAGGGGGAAATTTTGGGTTTTGGGGGGGCTTTGGAAGGTTTTGAGGAAATTTTTGAGGGTGAAAATTCGGGGTTTTGGGGAGGTTTCAGGGGAAAAAATTGGGATTTATGGCGGGAATTTGGGGTTTTGGGGGGGAATTTGGGATTTTTAGGTGGAAATTTGGGGGTTTTGGGGGGGTTTGGGGAGTTTTTAAGGAAAATTTGGGGGTTTGGGGAGGTTTTAGTGGGAATTTGAGGGAAAAATTGGGATCGAGGAAGGGAATTTGGGGTTTTGGGGGGGAAATCTGGGATTTTTAGATGCAAATTTGGGGGTTTGAGGAGGAAACTTGGGATTTTTAGACATAAATTTGCAGTTTTAGGAAGGGTTTGGGGAGGTTTCAAGGAAATTTTCGGGGTTTTGAAGTGAAAATTTGGGGTTTTGGGGGGAAATTTGGGATTTTAGATGGAAACTTGGGGTTTTAAGGGGGTTTGGGGAGGTTTCAAGGAAAATTTGAGGGGAAAATTTGGGGTTTTGGGGAGGTTTTAGGGAAAAAATTGGGATTGAGGACGGGAATTTGGGGTTTGGAGTGAAAATTTGGGGGTTTTTGGGGGGAAATTTGGGATTTTTAGACAGAAATTTGGGGGTTTGGAGGGGAAATTTGGGATTTCAAGGGGAAATTTGGGGTTGGGGAGGATTCAAGGAAATTTTGAGGTTTTTGGGGTGAAAATTTGGGGTTTTGGGGAGGTTTTAAGGGAATATTTGGGGTTTTGGGGAGGCTTGAGAAGAAAAAATTGGAATTTATGGGGGAAATTTGGGATTTTGGTGGGAAATTTGAGGAGTTTGGGGGGAATTTGGGGTTTTAGAAGGGAAAATTTGGGGTTTTGGGATAAATTTGGGGATTTTAGGGGAAAAATTGTGATTTAAAGAGGGAATTTGTGGTTTTGGGGGGGAAAATTGAAGATTTTGCAGTGAAAAGTTTGGATTTTGGGGGGAAAATTGAGATTTTTGGGTTTCGGGGAGGTTTAAGAAGAATTTTTTGAGAGTTTGGGGGGAATTAAGGATGAAAAAATTAATTGAAAAATTTGAATTTTGGGTCAAAACTCCGCATTTTTAACCTGAATTTTATCATTTTTTCACCGATCCTCACGGGGTTTTTTCCGTTCCCACCCAAACCCCGCCCCGAATTTTAGGTTTTTTTGTTCAATTTTGATTTTTTCCCCCATTTTTAGGCACGGTTGGAGCCCGAATCCTGCTGCTGCCCCTGGTGCTGCGGGGTCAGCGCGAGGCCGCCCGGCTCTCCCAGCACCTCCCGCAGCTCCAGCGCCTGTCCCAGCGCGTGGCCGAGGCCCGGCGGGGGACGGACCACAACAAGGGTGGGCGTGGCCTCAAAATTTGGGGGGTGGGGGGCGGAGTTTGGGGGGTGGGAGGCGAAATTTGGGTGGAAAAAGGCGAAAAAATTGGATTAAAACTCACAAAAATGAGGTTAAAATCAGCAAAAAAAGAGCTAAGTGGGCGTGGCTTAAAATTTGTGGATGTGGTTTGAGGGATTGTAGGCGTGGTTTATTAACTTGTGGGTGTGGTCTCAAAACTGGGGGCTTGCTGGCAAAATTTGAAGTAAAAATTCGTAAAAGAAGATGTAAAAATTTCTGAAAAAATAATTGATAAGGCATCGTTTAAGGATTGTGGGCGTGGTTTAAGGATTGTGGGCGTGGCTTCAAAATTTGGGGGCTGGGGGCGGAGTTTGGGGAGTGGGAGGCAAAATTTGGGGTGAAAAAAGGCGGAAAATTTGGATTAAAACTCACAAAAATGAGGTTAAAATCAGGAAAACAAGAGCTAAGTGGGCGTGGCTTAGATATTGTGGGCGTGGTTTGAGGGGTTTGTGGGCGTGGCTTATTAACTTGTGGGTGTGGCCTCAAAATTGGGGGATAGGTGGCAAAATTTGCCGTTAAAGAGCACAAAAAATGATTTCAAAATCTCTAAAAAATTGATTAAAGAGGCGTGGTTTAAGGATTATGGGCGTGGTTTAAGGATTGTGGGCGTGGCTTCCAAATTTGGGGACTGGGGGCGGAGTTTGGGGAGTGGGAGGCAAAATTTGGGGTGAAAAAAGGCGAAAAAATTGGATTAAAACTCACAAAAATGAGGTTAAAATCAGGAAAAGGAGAGCTAAGTGGGCGTGGCTTAAAATTTGTGGATGTGGTTTGAGGTTTTGTGGGCGTGGCTTATTGACTTGTGGGTGTGGTCTCAAAATTGGGGTGTGGGTGGCAAAATTTGCAGTAAAAAAGCACAAAAAAAAGACGTTAGAATCTCTAAAAAATTGATTAAAGAGGCGTGGTTTAAGAACTGTGGGCGTGGTTTAGAGCTGGTGGGTGTGGCCTGAAATTTTGGGGGGCGGGGTTTGGGGGATGGGAAGCAAAATTTGGGTGAAAAAAGGTGAAAAATGGGATTTAAATGCAAAAATTGGGGTTCAAATTAACTATAGTATGGGTAACTGGGCGTGGCTTAGATATTGTGGGCGTGGCTTGAGGGTTTTGTGGGCGAGGCTTATTGACTTGTGGGTGTGGCCTCAAAATTGGGGGCTGGGTGGCAAAATTTGCATTAAAAAGCACAAAAAAGGGTTTTAAAATCTCTAAAAATTGATTGAAGAGGCGTGGTTTAAGGATTGTGGGCGTGGTTTAGAGCTGGTGGGCGTGGCCTAAAATTTGGGGGCAGGGGACGGAGTTTGGAGGATGGAAAGCAAAATTTGGGTGAAAAAAGGTGAAAAATGGGACTTAAATGCAAAAAACAGGGGAAAAAAATTATCAAAGTAAGGTTAAATGGGCGTGGCTTAAATTTTGGGGGCGTGGTTTAAGGATTATGGGCGTGGCTTGTGGCTTTTGTGGGTGTGGCTTCCTAAATTGTGGGCGTGACCTCAAAATTCAAGGAATGGGGGTGAAATTTGGGTGAAAAAGTGAAAAAATGGCATTAAAATCCATTAAGATGACGTAAAAGGGGCGTGGCTTAGCACTTTGTGGGCGTGGCTTAAGTGCCCTGCCATGCCATATAAGGTCATTAAGTGGGTGTGGCTTATTTTGAATGTATTTTCACCTTATTTTAATTTTTCCTGTTTTTAAACTTATTTGGGGGTTTTTGAAACTTTTTGTGGGCGTGGCTTGGCTGAGGTGGGTGTGGCTTGGCTGAGGTGGGCGTGGCCAAAACTAGAGTGGGAGGGGCCAAAAATAAGCCTAAAAATAAATCACATAATTACCTTTTATGGGCATGGCCTTATATGGGCATGACCAAATTTTAAGGTTAAACCGCCCCAACTTGGTCCAAAAGGGGCGTGGCTTTCCTCGCCTCATTATGCGCCAATCCTATCCCATATATGGGCATCAAGTGGGCGTGGCTTGTTCTTAAAGGGGCCTAACTCCATTTTAACATTCTCCTTTCTTTCATCTTTTTGGGGGCGTGGTTTGTCTGAGGTGGGTGTGGCTTTTCTGATGTGGGCGTGGCCTAACTAGAGTGGGAGGGGCTAAAATAAGTTAAAAGTGGGTAAAGAGAATGACCTTATATGGGCATGACTAAATTTTAAGGTTAAAACGCCCAATTTTGGTTCAAAAGGGGCGTGGCCTCACTTCCCATGTGATGTGCATTTCTTATTCCATATATGGGCATCAAGTGGGCGTGGCTCACTCTTAAAGAGGCCTCATCCCTTTTTTACTGCCGCCATTTTTTCTTTTCTATTTTCTCCCAAATTCTAGTGGGTGTGGCTTGACTGAGGTGGGCGTGGCATGACTGAGGTGGGCGTGGCTTGACTGAGGTGGGCGTGGCCTAAATTTGAAATGGGACGGGCTGAAAAGTTGGGATAAAAATGGAAA